>NW_028128317.1:0-177274 GCF_965231255.1 Vanellus vanellus | reverse complement strand
AGTGGAAAAAACAGGTGCTTTTGAGGATGGAGTCCGCAGGAAAGCAGAGAGGGCCAAATTGTCTGGGGCATTTGAAGGGGTTCCAGGAGGCAGTGAGGACCAGCATCACTTTTCCCCGCTGGCACCTTTGCTGTGGCAGCAAAAGCTGGACGTTTGTCTTTTTTGCTCCGGAGGCTGCCGAGAGTGAAAACAGGTGCTTTTGAGGATGGAGTCCGCAGGAAAGCAGAGGGGGCCAAATTGTCTGGGGCATTTGAAGGGGTTCCAGGAGGCAGTGAGGACCAGCATCACTTTTCCCCGCTGGCACCTTTGCTGTGGCAGCAAAAGCTGGACGTTTGTCTTTTGTGCTCTAAACACCGCCGAAAGCGAAAAAACGTGCTTTTGAGGATGGAGTCCGCAGGAAAGCAGAGAGGGCCAAATTGTCTGGGGCATTTGAAGGGGTTCCAGGAGGCAGTGAGGACCAGCATCACTTTTCCCCCGCTGGCACCTTTGCTGTGGCAGCAAAAGCTGGACGTTTGTCTTTTTTGCTCCTGAGGCTGCCGTAAGTGAAAACAGGTGCTTTTGAGGATAGATTCCGCAGGAAAGCAGAGAGGGCCAAATTGTCTGGGGCATTTGAAGGGGTTCCAGGAGGCAGTGAGGACCAGCATCACTTTTCCCTGCTGCCACTTTTGCTGTGGCAGCAAAAGCTGGACGTTTGTCTTTTTTGCTCCTGAGGCTGCCGAGAGTGAAAAACAGGTGCTTTTGAGGATGGAGTCCGCAGGAAAGCAGAGAGGGCCAAATTGTCTGGGGCATTTGAAGGGGTTCCAGGAGGCAGTGAGGACCAGCATCACTTTTCCCCGCTGGCACCTTTGCTGTGGCAGCAAAAGCTGGACGTTTGTCTTTTTTGCTCCAAACACCGCCGAAAGCGAAAACAGGTGCTTTTGAGGGTGGAGTCCGCAGGAAAGCAGAGAGGGCCAAATTGTCTGGGGCATTTGAAGGGGTTCCAGGAGGCAGTGAGGACCAGCATCACTTTTCCCTGCTGGCTCTTTGCTGTGGCTCCAAAAGCTGGACGTTTGTCTTTTTTGCTACAAACACCGCCGAGAGTGAAAACAGGTGCTTTTGAGGATGGAGTCCACAGGAAAGCAGAGAGGGCCAAATTGTCTGGGGCATTTGAAGGGGTTCCAGGAGGCAGTGAGGACCAGCATCACTTTTCCCCGCTGGCACCTTTGCTGTGGCAGCAAAAGCTGGACGTTTGTCTTTTTTGCTCCGGAGGATGCCGAGAGTGAAAACAGGTGCTTTTGATGATACAGTCTACAGGAAAGCAGAGAGGGCTAAATTGTCTGGGGCATTTGAAGGGGTTCCAGGAGGCAGTGAGGACCAGCATCACTTTTCCCCGCTGGCACCTTCTGTGGCAGCAAAAGCTGGACGTTTGTCTTTTTTGCTCCAAACACCGCCGAAAGCGAAAAAACGTGCTTTTGAGGATGGAGTCCGCAGGAAAGCAGAGAGGGCCAAATTGTCTGGGGCATTTGAAGGGGTTCCAGGAGGCAGTGAGGACCAGCATCACTTTTCCCCGCTGGCACCTTTGCTGTGGCACCAAAAGCTGGACGTTTGTCTTTTTTGCTCTAAACACCGCCGAAAGCGAAAACAGGTGCTTTTGAGGATGGAGTCCACAGGAAAGCAGAGAGGGCCAAATTGTCTGGGGCATTTGAAGGGGTTCCAGGAGGCAGTGAGGACCAGCATCACTTTTCCCCGCTGCCACCTTTGCTGTGGCAGCAAAAGATGGACATTTGTCTTTATTGCTCCTGACGATGCCGAGAGTGAAAACAGGTGCTTTTGATGATACAGTCTACAGGAAAGCAGTGAGGGCCAAATTGTCTGGGGCAGTTGAAGGGGTTCCAGGAGGCAGTGAGGACCAGCATCACTTTTCCCCGCTGCCACCTTTGCTGTGGCAGCAAAAGCTGGACGTTTGTCTTTTTTGCTCCAAACACCGCAGAGAGTGAAAACAGGTGCTTTTGAGGATGGAGTCCGCAGGAAAGCAGAGAGGGCCAAATTGTCTGGGGCATTTGAAGGGGTTCCAGGAGGCAGTGAGGACCAGCATCACTTTTCCCCGCTGGCACCTTTGCTGTGGCAGCAAAAGCTGGACGTTTGTCTTTTTTGCTCCGGAGGCTGCCGAGAGTGAAAACAGGTGCTTTTGAGGATGGAGTCCGCAGGAAAGCAGAGGGGGCCAAATTGTCTGGGGCATTTGAAGGGGTTCCAGGAGGCAGTGAGGACCAGCATCACTTTTCCCCACTGGCACCTTTGCTGTGGCAGCAAAAGCTGGACGTTTGTCTTTTGTGCTCTAAACACCGCCGAAAGCGAAAAAACGTGCTTTTGAGGATGGAGTCCGCAGGAAAGCAGAGAGGGCCAAATTGTCTGGGGCATTTGAAGGGGTTGCAGGAGGCAGTGAGGACCAGCATCACTTTTCCCCGCTGGCACCTTTGCTGTGGCAGCAAAAGCTGGACGTTTGTCTTTTTTGCTCCTGAGGCTGCCGTAAGTGAAAACAGGTGCTTTTGAGGATAGATTCCGCAGGAAAGCAGAGAGGGCCAAATTGTCTGGGGCATTTGAAGGGGTTCCAGGAGGCAGTGAGGACCAGCATCACTTTTCCCTGCTGCCACCTTTGCTGTGGCAGCAAAAGCTGGACGTTTGTCTTTTTTGCTCCATAAACCGCAGAATGTGAAAACAGGTGCTTTTGAGGATGGAGTCCGCAGGAAAGCAGAGAGGGCCAAATTGTGTGGGGCATTTGAAGGGGTTCCAGGAGGCAGTGAGGACCAGCATCACTTTTCCCCGCTGGCACCTTTGCTGTGGCAGCAAAAGCTGGACGTTTTTCTTTTTGGTCCTGAGGCTGCCGAGAGTGAAAACAGGTGCTTTTGAGGATAGAGTCCGCAGGAAAGCAGAGAGGGCCAAATTGTCTGGGGCATTTGAAGGGGTTCCAGGAGGCAGTGAGGACCAGCATCACTTTTCCCCGCTGGCACCTTTGCTGTGGCAGCAAAAGCTAGACGTTTTTCTTTTTGGTCCTGAGGCTGCCGAGAGTGAAAACAGGTGCTTTTGAGGATGGAGTCCGCAGGAAAGCAGAGAGGGCCAAATTGTCTGGGGCATTTGAACGGGTTCCAGGAGGCAGTGAGGACCAGCATCACTTTTCCCCGCTGGCACCTTTGCTGTGGCAGCAACAGATGGATGTTTGTGTTTTTTGCTCCTGAGGCTGCCGAGAGTGAAAACAGGTGCTTTTGAGGATGGAGTCCGCAGGAAAGCAGAGAGGGCCAAATTGTCTGGGGCATTTGAAGGGGTTCCAGGAGGCAGTGAGGACTAGCATCACTTTTCCCCGCTGGCACCTTTGCTGTGGCAGCAAAAGCTGGACGTTTGTCTTTTTTGCTCCGGAGACTGCCGAGTGTGAAAACAGGTGCTTTTGAGGATGGAGTCCGCAGGAAAGCAGAGAGGGCCAAATTGTCTGGGGCATTTGAAGGGGTTCCAGGAGGCAGTGAGGACCAGCATCACTTTTCCCCGCTGGCACCTTTGCTGTGGCAGCAAAAGCTGGACGTTTGTCTTTTTTGCTCCTGAGGATGCCGAGAGTGAAAACAGGTGCTTTTGATGATACAGTCTACAGGAAAGCAGAGAGGGCCAAATCGTCTGAGGCATTTGAAGGGGTTCCAGGAGGCAATGAGGACCAGCATCACTTTTCCCCGCTGGCACCTTTGCTGTGGCAGCAAAAGCTGGACGTTTGTCTTTTTTGCTCTGGAGGCTGCCGAGAGTGAAAACAGGTGCTTTTGAGGATGGAGTCCGCAGGAAAGCAGAGAGGGCCAAATTGTCTGGGGCATTTGAAGGGGTTCCAGGAGGCAGTGAGGACCAGCATCACTTTTCCCCGCTGGCACCTTTGCTGTGGCAGCAAAAGCTGGACGTTTGTCTTTTTTGCTCCAAACACCGCCGAAAGCGAAAACAGGTGCTTTTGAGGATGGAGTCCGCAGGAAAGCAGAGAGGGCCAAATTGTCTGGGGCATTTGAAGGGGTTCCAGGAGGCAGTGAGGACCAGCATCACTTTTCCCCGCTGGCGCTTTGCTGTGGCTCCAAAAGCTGGACGTTTGTCTTTTTTGCTACAAACACCGCCGAGAGTGAAAACAGGTGCTTTTGAGGATGGAGTCCACAGGAAAGCAGAGAGGGCCAAA
This sequence comes from Vanellus vanellus, assembly GCF_965231255.1. Taxonomy (NCBI): domain Eukaryota; kingdom Metazoa; phylum Chordata; class Aves; order Charadriiformes; family Charadriidae; genus Vanellus; species Vanellus vanellus. Next base: position 173,103 of record NW_028128317.1, on the reverse strand, counting down.
TTGTCTGGGGCATTTGAAGGGGTTCCAGGAGGCAGTGAGGACCAGCATCACTTTTCCCCGCTGGCACCTTTGCTGTGGCAGCAAAAGCTGGACGTTTGTCTTTTTTGCTCCGGAGGATGCCGAGAGTGAAAACAGGTGCTTTTGATGATACAGTCTACAGGAAAGCAGAGAGGGCTAAATTGTCTGGGGCATTTGAAGGGGTTCCAGGAGGCAGTGAGGACCAGCATCACTTTTCCCCGCTGGCACCTTCTGTGGCAGCAAAAGCTGGACGTTTGTCTTTTTTGCTCCAAACACCGCCGAAAGCGAAAAAACGTGCTTTTGAGGATGGAGTCCGCAGGAAAGCAGAGAGGGCCAAATTGTCTGGGGCATTTGAAGGGGTTCCAGGAGGCAGTGAGGACCAGCATCACTTTTCCCCGCTGGCACCTTTGCTGTGGCACCAAAAGCTGGACGTTTGTCTTTTTTGTTCTAAACACCGCCGAAAGCGAAAACAGGTGCTTTTGAGGATGGAGTCCGCAGGAAAGCAGAGAGGGCCAAATTGTCTGGGGCATTTGAAGGGGTTCCAGGAGGCAGTGAGGACCAGCATCACTTTTCCCCGCTGCCACCTTTGCTGTGGCAGCAAAAGATGGACATTTGTCTTTATTGCTCCTGACGATGCCGAGAGTGAAAACAGGTGCTTTTGATGATACAGTCTACAGGAAAGCAGTGAGGGCCAAATTGTCTGGGGCAGTTGAAGGGGTTCCAGGAGGCAGTGAGGACCAGCATCACTTTTCCCCGCTGGCACCTTTGCTGTGGCAGCAAAAGCTGGACGTTTGTCTTTTTTGCTCCAAACACCGCAGAGAGTGAAAACAGGTGCTTTTGAGGATGGAGTCCGCAGGAAAGCAGAGAGGGCCAAATTGTCTGGGGCATTTGAAGGGGTTCCAGGAGGCAGTGAGGACCAGCATCACTTTTCCCCGCTGGCACCTTTGCTGTGGCAGCAAAAGCTGGACGTTTGTCTTTTTTGCTCCGGAGGCTGCCGAGAGTGAAAACAGGTGCTTTTGACGATGGAGTCCGCAGGAAAGCAGAGGGGGCCAAATTGTCTGGGGCATTTGAAGGGGTTCCAGGAGGCAGTGAGGACCAGCATCACTTTTCCCCGCTGGCACCTTTGCTGTGGCAGCAAAAGCTGGACGTTTGTCTTTTGTGCTCTAAACACCGCCGAAAGCGAAAAAACGTGCTTTTGAGGATGGAGTCCGCAGGAAAGCAGAGAGGGCCAAATTGTCTGGGGCATTTGAAGGGGTTCCAGGAGGCAGTGAGGACCAGCATCACTTTTCCCCGCTGGCACCTTTGCTGTGGCAGCAAAAGCTGGACGTTTGTCTTTTTTGCTCCTGAGGCTGCCGAGAGTGAAAACAGGTGCTTTTGAGGATAGATTCCGCAGGAAAGCAGAGAGGGCCAAATTGTCTGGGGCATTTGAAGGGGTTCCAGGAGGCAGTGAGGACCAGCATCACTTTTCCCTGCTGCCACCTTTGCTGTGGCAGCAAAAGCTGGACGTTTGTCTTTTTTGCTCCATAAACCGCCGAATGCGAAAACAGGTGCTTTTGAGGATGGAGTCCGCAGGAAAGCAGAGAGGGCCAAATTGTGTGGGGCATTTGAAGGGGTTCCAGGAGGCAGTGAGGACCAGCATCACTTTTCCCCGCTGGCACCTTTGCTGTGGCAGCAAAAGCTGGACGTTTTTCTTTTTGGTCCTGAGGCTGCCGAGAGTGAAAACAGGTGCTTTTGAGGATAGAGTCAGCAGGAAAGCAGGGAGGGCCAAATTGTCTGGGGCATTTGAAGGGGTTCCAGGAGGCAGTGAGGACCAGCATCACTTTTCCCCGCTGGCACCTTTGCTGTGGCAGCAAAAGCTAGACGTTTTTCTTTTTGGTCCTGAGGCTGCCGAGAGTGAAAACAGGTGCTTTTGAGGATGGAGTCCGCAGGAAAGCAGAGAGGGCCAAATTGTCTGGGGCATTTGAACGGGTTCCAGGAGGCAGTGAGGACCAGCATCACTTTTCCCCGCTGGCACCTTTGCTGTGGCAGCAACAGCTGGATGTTTGTGTTTTTTGCTCCTGAGGCTGCCGAGAGTGAAAACAGGTGCTTTTGAGGATGGAGTCCGCAGGAAAGCAGAGAGGGCCAAATTGTCTGAGGCATTTGAAGGGGTTCCAGGAGGCAGTGAGGACCAGCATCACTTTTCCCCGCTGGCACCTTTGCTGTGGCAGCAAAAGCTGGACGTTTGTCTTTTTTGCTCCGGAGGCTGCCGAGAGTGAAAACAGGTGCTTTTGAGGATGGAGTCCGCAGGAAAGCAGAGAGGGCCAAATTGTCTGGGGCATTTGAAGGGGTTCCAGGAGGCAGTGAGGACCAGCATCACTTTTCCCCGCTGGCACCTTTGCTGTGGCAGCAAAAGCTGGACGTTTGTCTTTTGTGCTCTAAACACCTCCGAAAGCGAAAAAACGTGCTTTTGAGGATGGAGTCCGCAGGAAAGCAGAGAGGGCCAAATTGTCTGGGGCATTTGAAGGGGTTCCAGGAGGCAGTGAGGACCAGCATCACTTTTCCCCGCTGGCACCTTTGCTGTGGCAGCAAAAGCTGGACGTTTGTCTTTTTTGCTCCTGAGGCTGCCGTAAGTGAAAACAGGTGCTTTTGAGGATAGATTCCGCAGGAAAGCAGAGAGGGCCAAATTGTCTGGGGCATTTGAAGGGGTTCCAGGAGGCAGTGAGGACCAGCATCACTTTTCCCTGCTGCCACCTTTGCTGTGGCAGCAAAAGCTGGACGTTTGTCTTTTTTGCTCCATAAACCGCCGAATGCGAAAACAGGTGCTTTTGAGGATGGAGTCCGCAGGAAAGCAGAGAGGGCCAAATTGTGTGGGGCATTTGAAGGGGTTCCAGGAGGCAGTGAGGACCAGCATCACTTTTCCCCGCTGGCACCTTTGCTGTGGCAGCAAAAGCTGGACGTTTTTCTTTTTGGTCCTGAGGCTGCCGAGAGTGAAAACAGGTGCTTTTGAGGATAGAGTCCTCAGGAAAGCAGAGAGGGCCAAATTGTCTGGGGCATTTGAAGGGGTTCCAGGAGGCAGTGAGGACCAGCATCACTTTTCCCCGCTGGCACCTTTGCTGTGGCAGCAAAAGCTAGACGTTTTTCTTTTTGGTCCTGAGGCTGCCGAGAGTGAAAACAGGTGCTTTTGAGGATGGAGTCCGCAGGAAAGCAGAGAGGGCCAAATTGTCTGGGGCATTTGAACGGGTTCCAGGAGGCAGTGAGGACCAGCATCACTTTTCCCCGCTGGCACCTTTGCTGTGGCAGCAAGAGCTGGATGTTTGTGTTTTTTGCTCCTGAGGCTGCCGAGAGTGAAAACAGGTGCTTTTGAGGATGGAGTCCGCAGGAAAGCAGAGAGGGCCAAATTGTCTGAGGCATTTGAAGGGGTTCCAGGAGGCAGTGAGGACCAGCATCACTTTTCCCCGCTGGCACCTTTGCTGTGGCAGCAAAAGCTGGACGTTTGTCTTTTTTGCTCCGGAGGCTGCCGAGAGTGAAAACAGGTGCTTTTGAGGATGGAGTGCGCAGGAAAGCAGAGAGGGCCAAATTGTCTGGGGCATTTGAAGGGGTTCCAGGAGGCAGTGAGGACCAGCATCACTTTTCCCCGCTGGCACCTTTGCTGTGGCAGCAAAAGCTGGACGTTTGTCTTTTTGGTCTAAACACCGCCGAAAGCGAAAACAGGTGCTTTTGAGGATGGAGTCCGCAGGAAAGCAGAGAGGGCCAAATTGTCTGGGGCATTTGAAGGGGTTCCAGGAGGCAGTGAGGACTAGCATCACTTTTCCCCGCTGGCACCTTTGCTGTGGCAGCAAAAGCTGGACGTTTGTCTTTTTTGCTCCGGAGACTGCCGAGTGTGAAAACAGGTGCTTTTGAGGATGGAGTCCGCAGGAAAGCAGAGAGGGCCAAATTGTCTGGGGCATTTGAAGGGGTTCCAGGAGGCAGTGAGGACCAGCATCACTTTTCCCCGCTGGCACCTTTGCTGTGGCACTAAAAGCTGGACGTTTGTCTTTTTTGCTCCGGAGGCTGCCGAGAGTGAAAACAGGTGCTTTTGATGATACAGTCTAAAGAAAAGCAGAGAGGGCCAAATTGTCTGGGGCATTTGAAGGGGTTCCAGGAGGCAGTGAGGACCAGCATCACTTTTCCCCGCTGGCACCTTTGCTGTGGCAGCAAAAGCTGGACGTTTGTCTTTTTTGCTCCTGAGGATGCCGAGAGTGAAAACAGGTGCTTTTGATGATACAGTCTACAGGAAAGCAGAGAGGGCCAAATCGTCTGAGGCATTTGAAGGGGTTCCAGGAGGCAGTGAGGACCAGCATCACTTTTCCCCGCTGCCACCTTTGCTGTGGCAGCAAAAGCTGGACGTTTGTCTTTTTGGTCTAAACACCGCCGAAAGCGAAAACAGGTGCTTTTGAGGATGGAGTCCGCAGGAAAGCAGAGAGGGCCAAATTGTCTGGGGCATTTGAAGGGGTTCCAGGAGGCAGTGAGGACTAGCATCACTTTTCCCCGCTGCCACCTTTGCTGTGGCAGCAAAAGCTGGACGTTTGTCTTTTTTGCTCCGGAGACTGCCGAGTGTGAAAACAGGTGCTTTTGAGGATGGAGTCCGCAGGAAAGCAGAGAGGGCCAAATTGTCTGGGGCATTTGAAGGGGTTCCAGGAGGCAGTGAGGACCAGCATTACTTTTCCCCGCTGGCACCTTTGCTGTGGCAGCAAAACCTGGACGTTTTTCTTTTTGGTCCTGAGGATGCCGAGAGTGAAAACAGGTGCTTTTGAGGATAGAGTCCGCAGGAAAGCAGAGAGGGCCAAATTGTCTGGGGCATTTGAAGGGGTTCCAGGAGGCAGTGAGGACCAGCATCACTTTTCCCCGCTGGCACCTTTGCTGTGGCAGCAAAAGCTGGACGTTTGTCTTTTTTGCTCCGGAGGCTGCCTAGAGTGAAAACAGGTGCTTTTGAGGATGGAGTCCGCAGGAAAGCAGAGAGGGCCAAATTGTCTGGGGCATTTGAAGGGGTTCCAGGAGGCAGTGAGGACCAGCATCACTTTTCCCCGCTGGCACCTTTGCTGTGGCAGCAAAAGCTGGACGTTTGTCGTTTTTGCTCTAAACACCGCCGAAAGCGAAAACAGGTGCTTTTGAGGATGGAGTCCGCAGGAAAGCAGAGAGGGCCAAATTGTTTGGGGCATTTGAAGGGGTTCCAGGAGGCAGTGAGGACTAGCATCACTTTTCCCCGCTGGCACCTTTGCTGTGGCAGCAAAAGCTGGACGTTTGTCTTTTTTGCTCCGGAGACTGCCGAGTGTGAAAACAGGTGCTTTTGAGGATGGAGTCCGCAGGAAAGCAGAGAGGGCCAAATTGTCTGGGGCATTTGAAGGGGTTCCAGGAGGCAGTGAGGACCAGCATCACTTTTCCCCGCTTGCACCTTTGCTGTGGCACTAAAAGATGGACGTTTGTCTTTTTTGCTCCGGAGGCTGCCGAGAGTGAAAACAGGTGCTTTTGATGATACAGTCTAAAGAAAAGCAGAGAGGGCCAAATTGTCTGGGGCATTTGAAGGGGTTCCAGGAGGCAGTGAGGACCAGCATCACTTTTCCCCGCTGGCACCTTTGCTGTGGCAGCAAAAGCTGGACGTTTGTCTTTTTTGCTCCTGAGGATGCCGTGAGTGAAAACAGGTGCTTTTGATGATACAGTCTACAGGAAAGCAGAGAGGGCCAAATCGTCTGAGGCATTTGAAGGGGTTCCAGGAGGCAGTGAGGACCAGCATCACTTTTCCCCGCTGCCACCTTTGCTGTGGCAGCAAAAGCTGGACGTTTGTCTTTTTGGTCTAAACACCGCCGAAAGCGAAAACAGGTGCTTTTGAGGATGGAGTCCGCAGGAAAGCAGAGAGGGCCAAATTGTCTGGGGCATTTGAAGGGGTTCCAGGAGGCAGTGAGGACTAGCATCACTTTTCCCCGCTGGCACCTTTGCTGTGGCAGCAAAAGCTGGACGTTTGTCTTTTTTGCTCCGGAGACTGCCGAGTGTGAAAACAGGTGCTTTTGAGGATGGAGTCCGCAGGAAAGCAGAGAGGGCCAAATTGTCTGGGGCATTTGAAGGGGTTCCAGGAGGCAGTGAGGACCAGCATCACTTTTCCCCGCTGGCACCTTTGCTGTGGCACTAAAAGCTGGACGTTTGTCTTTTTTGCTCCGGAGGTTGCCGAGAGTGAAAACAGGTGCTTTTGATGATACAGTCTAAAGAAAAGCAGAGAGGGCCAAATTGTCTGGGGCATTTGAAGGGGTTCCAGGAGGCAGTGAGGACCAGCATCACTTTTCCCCGCTGGCACCTTTGCTGTGGCAGCAAAAGCTGGACGTTTGTCTTTTGTGCTCCGGAGACTGCCGAGTGTGAAAACAGGTGCTTTTGAGGATGGAGTCCGCAGGAAAGCAGAGAGGGCCAAATTGTCTGGGGCATTTGAAGGGGTTCCAGGAGGCAGTGAGGACCAGCATCACTTTTCCCCGCTGGCACCTTTGCTGTGGCACTAAAAGCTGGACGTTTGTCTTTTTTGCTCCGGAGGCTGCCGAGAGTGAAAACAGGTGCTTTTGATGATACAGTCTAAAGAAAAGCAGAGAGGGCCAAATTGTCTGGGGCATTTGAAGGGGTTCCAGGAGGCAGTGAGGACCAGCATCACTTTTCCCCGCTGGCACCTTTGCTGTGGCAGCAAAAGCTGGACGTTTGTATTTTTTGCTCCTGAGGATGCCGAGAGTGAAAACAGGTGCTTTTGATGATACAGTCTACAGGAAAGCAGAGAGGGCCAAATCGTCTGAGGCATTTGAAGGGGTTCCAGGAGGCAGTGAGGACCAGCATCACTTTTCCCCGCTGCCACCTTTGCTGTGGCAGCAAAAGCTGGACGTTTGTCTTTTTGGTCTAAACACCGCCGAAAGCGAAAACAGGTGCTTTTGAGGATGGAGTCCGCAGGAAAGCAGAGAGGGCCAAATTGTCTGGGGCATTTGAAGGGGTTCCAGGAGGCAGTGAGGACCAGCATCACTTTTCCCCGCTGCCACCTTTGCTGTGGCACCAAAAGCTGGACGTTTGTCTTTTTTGCTCCATAAACCGCCGAATGCGAAAACAGGTGCTTTTGAGGATGGAGTCCGCAGGAAAGCAGAGAGGGCCAAATTGTGTGGGGCATTTGAAGGGGTTCCAGGAGGCAGTGAGGACCAGCATCACTTTTCCCCGCTGGCACCTTTGCTGTGGCAGCAAAAGCTGGACGTTTTTCTTTTTGGTCCTGAGGCTGCCGAGAGTGAAAACAGGTGCTTTTGAGGATAGAGTCCGCAGGAAAGCAGAGAGGGCCAAATTGTCTGGGGCATTTGAAGGGGTTCCAGGAGGCAGTGAGGACCAGCATCACTTTTCCCCGCTGGCACCTTTGCTGTGGCAGCAAAAGCTAGACGTTTTTCTTTTTGGTCCTGAGGCTGCCGAGAGTGAAAACAGGTGCTTTTGAGGATGGAGTCCGCAGGAAAGCAGAGAGGGCCAAATTGTCTGGGGCATTTGAACGGGTTCCAGGAGGCAGTGAGGACCAGCATCACTTTTCCCCGCTGGCACCTTTGCTGTGGCAGCAACAGCTGGATGTTTGTGTTTTTTGCTCCTGAGGCTGCCGAGAGTGAAAACAGGTGCTTTTGAGGATGGAGTCCGCAGGAAAGCAGAGAGGGCCAAATTGTCTGAGGCATTTGAAGGGGTTCCAGGAGGCAGTGAGGACCAGCATCACTTTTCCCCGCTGGCACCTTTGCTGTGGCAGCAAAAGCTGGACGTTTGTCTTTTTTGCTCCGGAGGCTGCCGAGAGTGAAAACAGGTGCTTTTGAGGATGGAGTGCGCAGGAAAGCAGAGAGGGCCAAATTGTCTGGGGCATTTGAAGGGGTTCCAGGAGGCAGTGAGGACCAGCATCACTTTTCCCCGCTGGCACCTTTGCTGTGGCAGCAAAAGCTGGACGTTTGTCTTTTTGGTCTAAACACCGCCGAAAGCGAAAACAGGTGCTTTTGAGGATGGAGTCCGCAGGAAAGCAGAGAGGGCCAAATTGTCTGGGGCATTTGAAGGGGTTCCAGGAGGCAGTGAGGACTAGCATCACTTTTCCCCGCTGGCACCTTTGCTGTGGCAGCAAAAGCTGGACGTTTGTCTTTTTTGCTCCGGAGACTGCCGAGTGTGAAAACAGGTGCTTTTGAGGATGGAGTCCGCAGGAAAGCAGAGAGGGCCAAATTGTCTGGGGCATTTGAAGGGGTTCCAGGAGGCAGTGAGGACCAGCATCACTTTTCCCCGCTGGCACCTTTGCTGTGGCACTAAAAGCTGGACGTTTGTCTTTTTTGCTCCGGAGGCTGCCGAGAGTGAAAACAGGTGCTTTTGATGATACAGTCTAAAGAAAAGCAGAGAGGGCCAAATTGTCTGGGGCATTTGAAGGGGTTCCAGGAGGCAGTGAGGACCAGCATCACTTTTCCCCGCTGGCACCTTTGCTGTGGCAGCAAAAGCTGGACGTTTGTCTTTTTTGCTCCTGAGGATGCCGAGAGTGAAAACAGGTGCTTTTGATGATACAGTCTACAGGAAAGCAGAGAGGGCCAAATCGTCTGAGGCATTTGAAGGGGTTCCAGGAGGCAGTGAGGACCAGCATCACTTTTCCCCGCTGCCACCTTTGCTGTGGCAGCAAAAGCTGGACGTTTGTCTTTTTGGTCTAAACACCGCCGAAAGCGAAAACAGGTGCTTTTGAGGATGGAGTCCGCAGGAAAGCAGAGAGGGCCAAATTGTCTGGGGCATTTGAAGGGGTTCCAGGAGGCAGTGAGGACTAGCATCACTTTTCCCCGCTGCCACCTTTGCTGTGGCAGCAAAAGCTGGACGTTTGTCTTTTTTGCTCCGGAGACTGCCGAGTGTGAAAACAGGTGCTTTTGAGGATGGAGTCCGCAGGAAAGCAGAGAGGGCCAAATTGTCTGGGGCATTTGAAGGGGTTCCAGGAGGCAGTGAGGACCAGCATCACTTTTCCCCGCTGCCACCTTTGCTGTGGCAGCAAAAGCTGGACGTTTTTCTTTTTGGTCCTGAGGATGCCGAGAGTGAAAACAGGTGCTTTTGAGGATAGAGTCCGCAGGAAAGCAGAGAGGGCCAAATTGTCTGGGGCATTTGAAGGGGTTCCAGGAGGCAGTGAGGACCAGCATCACTTTTCCCCGCTGGCACCTTTGCTGTGGCAGCAAAAGCTAGACGTTTTTCTTTTTGGTCCCGAGGCTGCCGAGAGTGAAAACAGGTGCTTTTGAGGATGGAGTCCGCAGGAAAGCAGAGAGGGCCAAATTGTCTGGGGCATTTGAAGGGGTTCCAGGAGGCAGTGAGGACCAGCATCACTTTTCCCCGCTGGCACCTTTGCTGTGGCAGCAAAAACTGGATGTTTGTGTTTTTTGCTCCTGAGGCTGCCGAGAGTGAAAACAGGTGCTTTTGAGGATGGAGTCCGCAGGAAAGCAGAGAGGGCCAAATTGTCTGAGGCATTTGAAGGGGTTCCAGGAGGCAGTGAGGACCAGCATCACTTTTCCCCGCTGGCACCTTTGCTGTGGCAGCAAAAGCTGGACGTTTGTCTTTTTTGCTCCGGAGGCTGCCTAGAGTGAAAACAGGTGCTTTTGAGGATGGAGTCCGCAGGAAAGCAGAGAGGGCCAAATTGTCTGGGGCATTTGAAGGGGTTCCAGGAGGCAGTGAGGACCAGCATCACTTTTCCCCGCTGGCACCTTTGCTGTGGCAGCAAAAGCTGGACGTTTGTCGTTTTTGCTCTAAACACCGCCGAAAGCGAAAACAGGTGCTTTTGAGGATGGAGTCCGCAGGAAAGCAGAGAGGGCCAAATTGTCTGGGGCATTTGAAGGGGTTCCAGGAGGCAGTGAGGACTAGCATCACTTTTCCCCGCTGGCACCTTTGCTGTGGCAGCAAAAGCTGGACGTTTGTCTTTTTTGCTCCGGAGACTGCCGAGTGTGAAAACAGGTGCTTTTGAGGATGGAGTCCGCAGGAAAGCAGAGAGGGCCAAATTGTCTGGGGCATTTGAAGGGGTTCCAGGAGGCAGTGAGGACCAGCATCACTTTTCCCCGCTTGCACCTTTGCTGTGGCACTAAAAGATGGACGTTTGTCTTTTTTGCTCCGGAGGCTGCCGAGAGTGAAAACAGGTGCTTTTGATGATACAGTCTAAAGAAAAGCAGAGAGGGCCAAATTGTCTGGGGCATTTGAAGGGGTTCCAGGAGGCAGTGAGGACCAGCATCACTTTTCCCCGCTGGCACCTTTGCTGTGGCAGCAAAAGCTGGACGTTTGTCTTTTTTGCTCCTGAGGATGCCGTGAGTGAAAACAGGTGCTTTTGATGATACAGTCTACAGGAAAGCAGAGAGGGCCAAATCGTCTGAGGCATTTGAAGGGGTTCCAGGAGGCAGTGAGGACCAGCATCACTTTTCCCCGCTGCCACCTTTGCTGTGGCAGCAAAAGCTGGACGTTTGTCTTTTTGGTCTAAACACCGCCGAAAGCGAAAACAGGTGCTTTTGAGGATGGAGTCCGCAGGAAAGCAGAGAGGGCCAAATTGTCTGGGGCATTTGAAGGGGTTCCAGGAGGCAGTGAGGACTAGCATCACTTTTCCCCGCTGGCACCTTTGCTGTGGCAGCAAAAGCTGGACGTTTGTCTTTTTTGCTCCGGAGACTGCCGAGTGTGAAAACAGGTGCTTTTGAGGATGGAGTCCGCAGGAAAGCAGAGAGGGCCAAATTGTCTGGGGCATTTGAAGGGGTTCCAGGAGGCAGTGAGGACCAGCATCACTTTTCCCCGCTGGCACCTTTGCTGTGGCACTAAAAGCTGGACGTTTGTCTTTTTTGCTCCGGAGGTTGCCGAGAGTGAAAACAGGTGCTTTTGATGATACAGTCTAAAGAAAAGCAGAGAGGGCCAAATTGTCTGGGGCATTTGAAGGGGTTCCAGGAGGCAGTGAGGACCAGCATCACTTTTCCCCGCTGGCACCTTTGCTGTGGCAGCAAAAGCTGGACGTTTGTCTTTTGTGCTCCGGAGACTGCCGAGTGTGAAAACAGGTGCTTTTGAGGATGGAGTCCGCAGGAAAGCAGAGAGGGCCAAATTGTCTGGGGCATTTGAAGGGGTTCCAGGAGGCAGTGAGGACCAGCATCACTTTTCCCCGCTGGCACCTTTGCTGTGGCACTAAAAGCTGGACGTTTGTCTTTTTTGCTCCGGAGGCTGCCGAGAGTGAAAACAGGTGCTTTTGATGATACAGTCTAAAGAAAAGCAGAGAGGGCCAAATTGTCTGGGGCATTTGAAGGGGTTCCAGGAGGCAGTGAGGACCAGCATCACTTTTCCCCGCTGGCACCTTTGCTGTGGCAGCAAAAGCTGGACGTTTGTCTTTTTTGCTCCTGAGGATGCCGAGAGTGAAAACAGGTGCTTTTGATGATACAGTCTACAGGAAAGCAGAGAGGGCCAAATCGTCTGAGGCATTTGAAGGGGTTCCAGGAGGCAGTGAGGACCAGCATCACTTTTCCCCGCTGCCACCTTTGCTGTGGCAGCAAAAGCTGGACGTTTGTCTTTTTGGTCTAAACACCGCCGAAAGCGAAAACAGGTGCTTTTGAGGATGGAGTCCGCAGGAAAGCAGAGAGGGCCAAATTGTCTGGGGCATTTGAAGGGGTTCCAGGAGGCAGTGAGGACTAGCATCACTTTTCCCCGCTGCCACCTTTGCTGTGGCACCAAAAGCTGGACGTTTGTCTTTTTTGCTCCGGAGACTGCCGAGTGTGAAAACAGGTGCTTTTGAGGATGGAGTCCGCAGGAAAGCAGAGAGGGCCAAATTGTCTGGGGCATTTGAAGGGGTTCCAGGAGGCAGTGAGGACCAGCATCACTTTTCCCCGCTGGCACCTTTGCTGTGGCAGCAAAAGCTGGACGTTTTTCTTTTTGGTCCTGAGGAGGCCGAGAGTGAAAACAGGTGCTTTTGAGGATAGAGTCCGCAGGAAAGCAGAGAGGGCCAAATTGTCTGGGGCATTTGAAGGGGTTCCAGGAGGCAGTGAGGACCAGCATCACTTTTCCCCGCTGGCACCTTTGCTGTGGCAGCAAAAGCTAGACGTTTTTCTTTTTGGTCCTGAGGCTGCCGAGAGTGAAAACAGGTGCTTTTGAGGATGGAGTCCGCAGGAAAGCAGAGAGGGCCAAATTGTCTGGGGCATTTGAAGGGGTTCCAGGAGGCAGTGAGGACCAGCATCACTTTTCCCCGCTGGCACATTTGCTGTGGCAGCAAAAACTGGATGTTTGTGTTTTTTGCTCCTGAGGCTGCCGAGAGTGAAAACAGGTGCTTTTGAGGATGGAGTCCGCAGGAAAGCAGAGAGGGCCAAATTGTCTGAGGCATTTGAAGGGGTTCCAGGAGGCAGTGAGGACCAGCATCACTTTTCCCCGCTGGCACCTTTGCTGTGGCAGCAAAAGCTGGACGTTTGTCTTTTTTGCTCCGGAGGCTGCCGAGAGTGAAAACAGGTGCTTTTGAGGATGGAGTCCGCAGGAAAGCAGAGAGGGCCAAATTGTCTGGGGCATTTGAAGGGGTTCCAGGAGGCAGTGAGGACAAGCATCACTTTTCCCCGCTGGCACCTTTGCTGTGGCAGCAAAAGCTGGACGTTTGTCGTTTTTGCTCTAAACACCGCCGAAAGCGAAAACAGGTGCTTTTGAGGATGGAGTCCGCAGGAAAGCAGAGAGGGCCAAATTGTCTGGGGCATTTGAAGGGGTTCCAGGAGGCAGTGAGGACTAGCATCACTTTTCCCCGCTGGCACCTTTGCTGTGGCAGCAAAAGCTGGACGTTTGTCTTTTTTGCTCCGGAGACTGCCGAGTGTGAAAACAGGTGCTTTTGAGGATGGAGTCCGCAGGAAAGCAGAGAGGGCCAAATTGTCTGGGGCATTTGAAGGGGTTCCAGGAGGCAGTGAGGACCAGCATCACTTTTCCCCGCTGGCACCTTTGCTGTGGCACTAAAAGATGGACGTTTGTCTTTTTTGCTCCGGAGGCTGCCGAGAGTGAAAACAGGTGCTTTTGATGATACAGTCTAAAGAAAAGCAGAGAGGGCCAAATTGTCTGGGGCATTTGAAGGGGTTCCAGGAGGCAGTGAGGACCAGCATCACTTTTCCCCGCTGGCACCTTTGCTGTGGCAGCAAAAGCTGGACGTTTGTCTTTTTTGCTACTGAGGATGCCGTGAGTGAAAACAGGTGCTTTTGATGATACAGTCTACAGGAAAGCAGAGAGGGCCAAATCGTCTGAGGCATTTGAAGGGGTTCCAGGAGGCAGTGAGGACCAGCATCACTTTTCCCCGCTGCCACCTTTGCTGTGGCAGCAAAAGCTGGACGTTTGTCTTTTTGGTCTAAACACCGCCGAAAGCGAAAACAGGTGCTTTTGAGGATGGAGTCCGCAGGAAAGCAGAGAGGGCCAAATTGTCTGGGGCATTTGAAGGGGTTCCAGGAGGCAGTGAGGACTAGCATCACTTTTCCCAGCTGGCACCTTTGCTGTGGCAGCAAAAGCTGGACGTTTGTCTTTTTTGCTCCGGAGACTGCCGAGTGTGAAAACAGGTGCTTTTGAGGATGGAGTCCGCAGGAAAGCAGAGAGGGCCAAATTGTCTGGGGCATTTGAAGGGGTTCCAGGAGGCAGTGAGGACCAGCATCACTTTTCCCCGCTGGCACCTTTGCTGTGGCACTAAAAGCTGGACGTTTGTCTTTTTTGCTCCGGAGGTTGCCGAGAGTGAAAACAGGTGCTTTTGATGATACAGTCTAAAGAAAAGCAGAGAGGGCCAAATTGTCTGGGGCATTTGAAGGGGTTCCAGGAGGCAGTGAGGACCAGCATCACTTTTCCCCGCTGGCACCTTTGCTGTGGCAGCAAAAGCTGGACGTTTGTCTTTTGTGCTCTAAACACCGCCGAAAGCGAAAAAACTTGCTTTTGAGGATGGAGTCCGCAGGAAAGCAGAGAGGGCCAAATTGTCTGGGGCATTTGAAGGGGTTCCAGGAGGCAGTGACGACCAGCATCACTTTTCCCCGCTGGCACCTTTGCTGTGGCAGCAAAAGCTGGACATTTGTCTTTTTTCCTCCTGAGGCTGCCGTAAGTGAAAACAGGTGCTTTTGAGGATAGATTCCGCAGGAAAGCAGAGAGGGCCAAATTGTCTGGGGCATTTGAAGGGGTTCCAGGAGGCAGTGAGGACCAGCATCACTTTTACCTGCTGCCACCTTTGCTGTGGCAGCAAAAGCTGGACGTTTGTCTTTTTTGCTCCATAAACCGCCGAATGCGAAAACAGGTGCTTTTGAGGATGGAGTCCGCAGGAAAGCAGAGAGGGCCAAATTGTCTGGGGCATTTGAAGGGGTTCCAGGAGGCAGTGAGGACCAGCATCACTTTTCCCCGCTGGCACCTTTGCTGTGGCAGCAAAAGCTGGACGTTTTTCTTTTTGGTCCTGAGGCTGCCGAGAGTGAAAACAGGTGCTTTTGAGGATAGAGTCCGCAGGAAAGCAGAGAGGGCCAAATTGTCTGGGGCATTTGAAGGGGTTCCAGGAGGCAGTGAGGACCAGCATCACTTTTCCCCGCTGGCACCTTTGCTGTGGCAGCAAAAGCTAGACGTTTTTCTTTTTGGTCCTGAGGCTGCCGAGAGTGAAAACAGGTGCTTTTGAGGATGGAGTCCGCAGGAAAGCAGAGAGGGCCAAATTGTCTGGGGCATTTGAAGGGGTTCCAGGAGGCAGTGAGGACCAGCATCACTTTTCCCCGCTGGCACCTTTGCTGTGGCAGCAACAGCTGGATGTTTGTGTTTTTTGCTCCTGAGGCTGCCGAGAGTGAAAACAGGTGCTTTTGAGGATGGAGTCCGCAGGAAAGCAGAGAGGGCCAAATTGTCTGAGGCATTTGAAGGGGTTCCAGGAGGCAGTGAGGACCAGCATCACTTTTCCCCGCTGGCACCTTTGCTGTGGCAGCAAAAGCTGGACGTTTGTCTTTTTTGCTCCGGAGGCTGCCGAGAGTGAAAACAGGTGCTTTTGAGGATGGAGTGCGCAGGAAAGCAGAGAGGGCCAAATTGTCTGGGGCATTTGAAGGGGTTCCAGGAGGCAGTGAGGACCAGCATCACTTTTCCCCGCTGCCACCTTTGCTGTGGCAGCAAAAGCTGGACGTTTGTCTTTTTGGTCTAAACACCGCCGAAAGCGAAAACAGGTGCTTTTGAGGATGGAGTCCGCAGGAAAGCAGAGAGGGCCAAATTGTCTGGGGCATTTGAAGGGGTTCCAGGAGGCAGTGAGGACTAGCATCACTTTTCCCCGCTGGCACCTTTGCTGTGGCAGCAAAAGCTGGACGTTTGTCTTTTTTGCTCCGGAGACTGCCGAGTGTGAAAACAGGTGCTTTTGAGGATGGAGTCCGCAGGAAAGCAGAGAGGCCCAAATTGTCTGGGGCATTTGAAGGGGTTCCAGGAGGCAGTGAGGACCAGCATCACTTTTCCCCGCTGGCACCTTTGCTGTGGCACTAAAAGCTGGACGTTTGTCTTTTTTGCTCCGGAGGCTGCCGAGAGTGAAAACAGGTGCTTTTGATGATACAGTCTAAAGAAAAGCAGAGAGGGCCAAATTGTCTGGGGCATTTGAAGGGGTTCCAGGAGGCAGTGAGGACCAGCATCACTTTTCCCCGCTGGCACCTTTGCTGTGGCAGCAAAAGCTGGACGTTTGTCTTTTTTGCTCCTGAGGATGCCGAGAGTGAAAACAGGTGCTTTTGATGATACAGTCTACAGGAAAGCAGAGAGGGCCAAATCGTCTGAGGCATTTGAAGGGGTTCCAGGAGGCAGTGAGGACCAGCATCACTTTTCCCCGCTGCCACCTTTGCTGTGGCAGCAAAAGCTGGATGTTTGTCTTTTTGGTCTAAACACCGCCGAAAGCGAAAACAGGTGCTTTTGAGGATGGAGTCCGCAGGAAAGCAGAGAGGGCCAAATTGTCTGGGGCATTTGAAGGGGTTCCAGGAGGCAGTGAGGACCAGCATCACTTTTCCCCGCTGGCACCTTTGCTGTGGCAGCAAAAGCTGGACGTTTGTCTTTTTTGCTCCGGAGACTGCCGAGTGTGAAAACAGGTGCTTTTGAGGATGGAGTCCGCAGGAAAGCAGAGAGGGCCAAATTGTCTGGGGCATTTGAAGGGGTTCCAGGAGGCAGTGAGGACCAGCATCACTTTTCCCCGCTGGCACCTTTGCTGTGGCACTAAAAGCTGGACGTTTGTCTTTTTTGCTCCGGAGGCTGCCGAGAGTGAAAACAGGTGCTTTTGATGATACAGTCTAAAGAAAAGCAGAGAGGGCCAAATTGTCTGGGGCATTTGAAGGGGTTCCAGGAGGCAGTGAGGACCAGCATCACTTTTCCCCGCTGGCACCTTTGCTGTGGCAGCAAAAGCTGGACGTTTGTCTTTTTTGCTCCTGAGGCTGCCGAGAGTGAAAACAGGTGCTTTTGATGATACAGTCTACAGGAAAGCAGAGAGGGCCAAATCGTCTGAGGCATTTGAAGGGGTTCCAGGAGGCAATGAGGACCAGCATCACTTTTCCCCGCTGGCACCTTTGCTGTGGCAGCAAAAGCTGGACGTTTGTCTTTTTTGCTCTGGAGGCTGCCGAGAGTGAAAACAGGTGCTTTTGAGGATGGAGTCCGCAGGAAAGCAGAGAGGGCCAAATTGTCTGGGGCATTTGAAGGGGTTCCAGGAGGCAGTGAGGACCAGCATCACTTTTCCCCGCTGGCACCTTTGCTGTGGCAGCAAAAGCTGGACGTTTGTCTTTTTTGCTCCAAACACCGCCGAAAGCGAAAACAGGTGCTTTTGAGGATGGAGTCCGCAGGAAAGCAGAGAGGGCCAAATTGTCTGGGGCATTTGAAGGGGTTCCAGGAGGCAGTGAGGACCAGCATCACTTTTCCCCGCTGGCGCTTTGCCTGGCTCCAAAAGCTGGACGTTTGTCTTTTTTGCTACAAACACCGCCGAGAGTGAAAACAGGTGCTTTTGAGGATGGAGTCCACAGGAAAGCAGAGGGCCAAATTGTCTGGGGCATTTGAAGGGGTTCCAGGAGGCAGTGAGGACCAGCATCACTTTTCCCCGCTGGCACCTTTGCTGTGGCAGCAAAAGCTGGACGTTTGTCTTTTTTGCTCCGGAGGATGCCGAGAGTGAAAACAGGTGCTTTTGATGATACAGTCTACAGGAAAGCAGAGAGGGCCAAATTGTCTGGGGCATTTGAAGGGGTTCCAGGAGGCAGTGAGGACCAGCATCACTTTTCCCTGCTGGCACCTTCTGTGGCAGCAAAAGCTGGACGTTTGTCTTTTTTGCTCCAAACAGCGCCGAAAGCGAAAAAACGTGCTTTTGAGGATGGAGTCCGCAGGAAAGCAGAGAGGGCCAAATTGTCTGGGGCATTTGAAGGGGTTCCAGGAGGCAGTGAGGACCAGCATCACTTTTCCCCGCTGGCACCTTTGCTGTGGCACCAAAAGCTGGACGTTTGTCTTTTTTGCTCTAAACACCGCCGAAAGCGAAAACAGGTGCTTTTGAGGATGGAGTCCACAGGAAAGCAGAGAGGGCCAAATTGTCTGGGGCATTTGAAGGGGTTCCAGGAGGCAGTGAGGACCAGCATCACTTTTCCCCGCTGCCACCTTTGCTGTGGCAGCAAAAGATGGACATTTGTCTTTATTGCTCCTGACAATGCCGAGAGTGAAAACAGGTGCTTTTGATGATACAGTCTACAGGAAAGCAGTGAGGGCCAAATTGTCTGGGGCAGTTGAAGGGGTTCCAGGAGGCAGTGAGGACCAGCATCACTTTTCCCCGCTGGCACCTTTGCTGTGGCAGCAAAAGCTGGACGTTTGTCTTTTTTGCTCCAAACACCGCAGAGAGTGAAAACAGGTGCTTTTGAGGATGGAGTCCGCAGGAAAGCAGAGAGGGCCAAATTGTCTGGGGCATTTGAAGGGGTTCCAGGAGGCAGTGAGGACCAGCATCACTTTTCCCCGCTGGCACCTTTGCTGTGGCAGCAAAAGCTGGACGTTTGTCTTTTTTGCTCCGGAGGCTGCCGAGAGTGAAAACAGGTGCTTTTGAGGATGGAGTCCGCAGGAAAGCAGAGAGGGCCAAATTGTCTGGGGCATTTGAAGGGGTTCCAGGAGGCAGTGAGGACCAGCATCACTTTTCCCCGCTGGCACCTTTGCTGTGGCAGCAAAAGCTGGACGTTTGTCTTTTTTGCTCCTGAGGATGCCGAGAGTGAAAACAGGTGCTTTTGAGGATAGATTCCGCAGGAAAGCAGAGAGGGCCAAATTGTCTGGGGCATTTGAAGGGGTTCTAGGAGGCAGTGAGGACCAGCATCACTTTTCCCTGCTGCCACCTTTGCTGTGGCAGCAAAAGCTGGACGTTTGTCTTTTTTGCTCCATAAACCGCCGAATGCGAAAACAGGTGCTTTTGAGGATGGAGTGCGCAGGAAAGCAGAGAGGGCCAAATTGTCTGGGGCATTTGAAGGGGTTCCAGGAGGCAGTGAGGACCAGCATCACTTTTCCCCGCTGGCACCTTTGCTGTGGCAGCAAAAGCTGGACGTTTGTCTTTTTTGCTCCTGTGGCTGCCGAGAGTGAAAACAGGTGCTTTTGAGGATGGAGTCCGCAGGAAAGCAGAGAGGGCCAAATTGTCTGGGGCATTTGAAGGGGTTCCAGGAGGCAGTGAGGACCAGCATCACTTTTCCCCGCTGCCACCTTTGCTGTGGCAGCAAAAGCTGGACGTTTGTCTTTTGTGCTCTAAACAACGCCGAAAGCGAAAAGAGGTGCTTTTGAGGATGGAGTCCGCAGGAAAGCAGAGAGGGCCAAATTGTCTGGGGCATTTGAAGGGGTTCCAGGAGGCAGTGAGGACCAGCATCACTTTTCCCCGCTGGCACCTTTGCTGTGGCAGCAAAAGCTGGATGTTTGTCTTTTTTGCTCCGGAGGCTGCCGAGAGTGAAAACAGGTGCTTTTGAGGATGGAGTCCGCAGGAAAGCAGAGAGGGCCAAATGGTCTTGGGCATTTGAAGGGGTTCCGGGAGGCAGTGAGGACCAGCATCACTTTTCCCCGCTGGCACCTTTGCTGTGGCAGCAAAAGCTGCACGTTTGTCTTTTTTGCTACAAACACCGCCGAAAGCGTAAAAACGTGCTTTTGAGGATGGAGTCCGCAGGAAAGCAGAGAGGGCCAAATTGTCTGGGGCATTTGAAGGGGTTCCAGGAGGCAGTGAGGACCAGCATCACTTTTCCCCGCTGGCACCTTTGCTGTGGCAGCAAAAGCTGGACGTTTGTCTTTTTTGCTCCAAACACCGCCGAAAGCAAAAACAGGTGCTTTTGAGGATGGCGTCCGCAGGAAAGCAGAGAGAGCCAAATTGTCTGGGGCATTTGAAGGGGTTCCAGGAGGCAGTGAGGACCAGCATCACTTTTCCCCGCTGCCACCTTTGCTGTGGCAGCAAAAGCTGGACGTTTGTCTATTTTGCTCCGGAGCCCGCCGAGAGTGAAAACAGGTGCATTTGAGGATGGAGTGCGCAGGAAAGCAGAGAGGGCCAAATTGTCTGGGGCATTTGAAGGGGTTCCAGGAGGCAGTGAGGACCAGCATCACTTTTCCCCGCTGGCACCTTTGCTGTGGCAGCAAAAGCTGGACGTTTGTATTTTTTGCTCTAAACACCGCCGAAAGCGAAAACAGGTGCTTTTGAGGATGGAGTCCACAAGAAAGCAGAGAGGGCCAAATTGTCTGGGGCATTTGAAGGGGTTCCAGGAGGCAGTGAGGACCAGCATCACTTTTCCCCGCTGGCACCTTTGCTGTGGCAGCAAAAGCTGGACGTTTGTCTTTTTTGCTCCGGAGGCTGCCGAGAGTGAAAACAGGTGCTTTTGAGGATGGAGTCCGCAGGAAAGCAGAGAGGGCCAAATTGTCTGGGGCATTTGAAGGGGTTCCAGGAGGCAGTGAGGACCAGCATCACTTTTCCCCGCTGCCACCTTTGCTGTGGCAGCAAAAGCTGGACGTTTGTCTTTTTTGCTCCTGAGGCTGCCGAGAGTGAAAACAGGTGCTTTTGAGGATGGAGTCCGCAGGAAAGCAGAGAGGGCCAAATTGTCTGGGGCATTTGAAGGGGTTCCAGGAGGCAGTGAGGACCAGCATCACTTTTCCCCGCTGGCACCTTTGCTGTAGCAGTAAAAGCAGGACGTTTGTCTTTTTTGCTACAAACACCGCCGAAAGCGTAAAAACGTGCTTTTGAGGATGGAGTCCGCAGGAAAGCAGAGAGGGCCAAATTGTCTGGGGCATTTGAAGGGGTTCCAGGAGGCAGTGAAGACCAGCATCACTTTTCCCCGCTGGCACCTTTGCTGTGGCAGCAAAAGCTGGACGTTTGTCTTTTTTGCTCCGGAGGCTGCCGAGAGTGAAAACAGGTGCTTTTGAGGATGGAGTCCGCAGGAAAGCAGAGAGGGCCAAATTGTCTGGGGCATTTGAAGGGGTTCCAGGAGGCAGTGAGGACCAGCATCACTTTTCCCCGCTCCCAACTTTGCTGTGGAAGCAAAAGCTGGACGTTTGTCTTTTTTGCTCCTGAGGCTGCCGAGAGTGAAAACAGGTGCTTTTGAGGATGGAGTCCGCAGGAAAGCAGAGAGGGCCAAATTGTCTGGGGCATTTGAAGGGGTTCCAGGAGGCAGTGAGGACCAGCATCACTTTTCCCCGCTGGCACCTTTGCTGTGGCAGCAAAAGCTGGATGTTTGTCTTTTTTGCTCCGGAGCCTGCCGAGAGTGAAAACAGGTGCTTTTGAGGATGGAGTCCGCAGGAAAGCAGAGAGGGCCAAATTGTCTGGGGCATTTGAAGGGGTTCCAGGAGGCAGTGAGGACCAGCATCACTTTTCCCCGCTGGCACCTTTGCTGTGGCAGCAAAAGCTGGACGTTTGTCTTTTCTGCTCCGGAGGCTGCCGAGAGTGAAAACAGGTGCTTTTGAGGATGGAGTCCGCAGGAAAGCAGAGAGGGCCAAATTGTCTGGGGCATTTGAAGGGGTTCCAGGAGGCAGTGAGGACCAGCATCACTTTTCCCCGCTGGCACCTTTGCTGTGGCAGCAAAAGCTGGACGTTTTTCTTTTGTGCTCTAAACACCGCCGAAAGCGAAAAAACGTGCTTTTGAGGATGGAGTCCGCAGGAAAGCAGAGAGGGCCAAATTGTCTGGGGCATTTGAAGGGGTTCCAGGAGGCAGTGAGGACCAGCATCACTTTTCCCCGCTGGCACCTTTGCTGTGGCAGCAAAAGCTGGACGTTTGTCTTTTCTGCTCCGGAGGCTGCCGAGAGTGAAAACAGGTGCTTTTGAGGATGGAGTCCGCAGGAAAGCAGAGAGGGCCAAATTGTCTGGGGCATTTGAAGGGGTTCCAGGAGGCAGTGAGGACCAGCATCACTTTTCCCCGCTGGCACCTTTGCTGTGGCAGCAAAAGCTGGACGTTTGTCTTTTCTGCTCCGGAGGCTGCCGAGAGTGAAAACAGGTGCTTTTGAGGATGGAGTCCGCAGGAAAGCAGAGAGGGCCAAATTGTCTGGGGCATTTGAAGGGGTTCCAGGAGGCAGTGAGGACCAGCATCACTTTTCCCCGCTGGCACCTTTGCTGTGGCAGCAAAAGCTGGACGTTTTTCTTTTGTGCTCTAAACACCGCCGAAAGCGAAAAAACGTGCTTTTGAGGATGGAGTCCGCAGGAAAGCAGAGAGGGCCAAATTGTCTGGGGCATTTGAAGGGGTTCCAGGAGGCAGTGAGGACCAGCATCACTTTTCCCCGCTGGCACCTTTGCTGTGGCAGCAAAAGCTGGACGTTTTTCTTTTCTGCTCCGGAGGCTGCCGAGAGTGAAAACAGGTGCTTTTGAGGATGGAGTCCGCAGGAAAGCAGAGAGGGCCAAATTGTCTGGGGCATTTGAAGGGGTTCCAGGAGGCAGTGAGGACCAGCATCACTTTTCCCCGCTGGCACCTTTGCTGTGGCAGCAAAAGCTGGACGTTTGTCTTTTTTGCTCCGGAGGCTGCCGAGAGTGAAAACAGGTGCTTTTGAGGATGGAGTCCGCAGGAAAGAAGAGAGGGCCAAATTGTCTGGGGCATTTGAAGGGGTTCCAGGAGGCAGTGAGGACCAGCATCACTTTTCCCCGCTGCCACCTTTGCTGTGGCAGCAAAAGCTGGACGTTTGTCTTTTTGGTCCGGAGGCTGCCGAGAGTGAAAACAGGTGCTTTTGAGGATGGAGTCCGCAGGAAAGCAGAGAGGGCCAAATTGTCTGGGGCATTTGAAGGGGTTCCAGGAGGCAGTGAGGACCAGCATCACTTTTCCCCGCTGCCACCTTTGCTGTGGCAGCATAAGCTGGACGTTTGTCTTTTTTGCTCCGGAGGCTGCCGAGAGTGAAAACAGGTGCTTTTGAGGATGGAGTCCGCAGGAAAGCAGAGAGGGCCAAATTGTCTGGGGCATTTGAAGGGGTTCCAGGAGGCAGTGAGGACCAGCATCACTTTTCCCCGCTGGCACCTTTGCTGTGGCAGCAAAAGCTGGACGTTTGTATTTTTGCTCCTGAGGCTGCCGAGAGTGAAAACAGGTGCTTTTGAGGATGGAGTCCGCAGGAAAGCAGAGAGGGCCAAATTGTCTGGGGCATTTGAAGGGGTTCCAGGAGGCAGTGAGGACCAGCATCACTTTTCCCCGCTGGCACCTTTGCTGTGGCAGCAAAAGCTGGACGTTTGTCTTTTTTGCTCCAAACACCGCCGAAAGCGAAAACAGGTGCTTTTGAGGATGGAGTCCGCAGGAAAGCAGAGAGGGTAAAATTGTCTGGGGCATTTGAAGGGGTTCCAGGAGGCAGTGAGGACCAGCATCACTTTTCCCCGCTGGCACCTTTGCTGTGGCAGCAAAAGCTGGACGTTTGTCTTTTTTGCTCCGGAGGTTGCCGAGAGTGAAAACAGGTGCTTTTGAGGATGGAGTCCGCAGGAAAGCAGAGAGGGCCAAATTGTCTGGGGCATTTGAAGGGGTTCCAGGAGGCAGTGAGGACCAGCATCACTTTTCCCCGCTGGCACCTTTGCTGTGGCACCAAAAGCTGGACGTTTGTCTTTTTTGCTCCGGAGGCTGCCGAGAGTGAAAACAGGTGCTTTTGAGGATGGAGTCCGCAGGAAAGAAGAGAGGGCCAAATTGTCTGGGGCATTTGAAGGGGTTCCAGGAGGCAGTGAGGACCAGCATCACTTTTCCCCGCTGCCACCTTTGCTGTGGCAGCAAAAGCTGGACGTTTGTCTTTTTGGTCCTGAGGCTGCCGAGAGTGAAAACAGGTGCTTTTGAGGATGGAGTCCGCAGGAAAGCAGAGAGGGCCAAATTGTCTGGGGCATTTGAAGGGGTTCCAGGAGGCAGTGAGGACCAGCATCACTTTTCCCCGCTGCCACCTTTGCTGTGGCAGCATAAGCTGGACGTTTGTCTTTTTTGCTCCGGAGGCTGCCGAGAGTGAAAACAGGTGCTTTTGAGGATGGAGTCCGCAGGAAAGCAGAGAGGGCCAAATTGTCTGGGGCATTTGAAGGGGTTCCAGGAGGCAGTGAGGACCAGCATCACTTTTCCCCGCTGGCACCTTTGCTGTGGCAGCAAAAGCTGGACGTTTGTATTTTTGCTCCTGAGGCTGCCGAGAGTGAAAACAGGTGCTTTTGAGGATGGAGTCCGCAGGAAAGCAGAGAGGGCCAAATTGTCTGGGGCATTTGAAGGGGTTCCAGGAGGCAGTGAGGACCAGCATCACTTTTCCCCGCTGGCACCTTTGCTGTGGCACCAAAAGCTGGACGTTTGTCGTTTTTGCTCCAAACACCGCCGAAAGCGAAAACAGGTGCTTTTGAGGATGGAGTCCGCAGGAAAGCAGAGAGGGCCAAATTGTCTGGGGCATTTGAAGGGGTTCCAGGAGGCAGTGAGGACCAGCATCACTTTTCCCCGCTGGCACATTTGCTGTGGCAGCAAAAGCTGGACGTTTGTCTTTTTTGCTCCTGAGGCCGCCGAGAGTGAAAACAGGTGCTTTTGAGGATGGAGTCCGCAGGAAAGCAGAGAGGGCCAAATTGTCTGGGGCATTTGAAGGGGTTCCAGGAGGCAGTGAGGACCAGCATCACTTTTCCCCGCTGGAACCTTTGCTGTGGAAGCAAAAGCTGGACGTTTTTCTTTTTGGTCCTGAGGCTGCCGAAAGCGAAAACAGGTGCTTTTGAGGATGGAGTCTGCAGGAAAGCAGAGAGGGCCAAATTGTCTGGGGCATTTGAAGGGGTTCCAGGAGGCAGTGAGGACCAGCATCACTTTTCCCCGCTGGCACCTTTGCTGTGGCAGCAAAAGCTGGACGTTTGTCTTTTTTGCTCCGGAGGCTGCCGAGAGTGAAAACAGGTGCTTTTGAGGATGGAGTCCGCAGGAAAGCAGAGAGGGCCAAATTGTCTGGGGCATTTGAAGGGGTTCCAGGAGGCAGTGAGGACCAGCATCACTTTTCCCTGCTGGCACCTTTGCTGTGGCAGCAAAAGCTGGACGTTTGTCTTTTTTGCTCTAAACACCGCCGAAACCGAAAAAACGTGCTTTTGAGGATGGAGTGCGCAGGAAAGCAGAGAGGGCCAAATTGTCTGGGGCATTTGAAGGGGTTCCAGGAGGCAGTGAGGACCAGCATCACTTTTCCCTCCTGGCACCTTTGCTGTGGCACCAAAAGCTGGACGTTTGTCGTTTTTGCTCCAAACACCGCCGAAAGCGAAAACAGGTCCTTTTGAGGATGGAGTCCACAGGAAAGCAGAGAGGGCCAAATTGTCTGGGGCATTTGAAGGGGTTCCAGGAGGCAGTGAGGACCAGCATCACTTTTCCCCGCTGGCACCTTTGCTGTGGCAGCAAAAGATGGACGTTTGTCTTTTTGCTCCAAACACCGCCGAGAGTGAAAACAGGTGCTTTTGAGGATGGAGTCCGCAGGAAAGCAGAGAGGGCCAAATTGTCTGGGGCATTTGAAGGGGTTCCAGGAGGCAGTGAGGACCAGCATCACTTTTCCCCGCTGGCACCTTTGCTGTGGCAGCAACAGCTGGACGTTTTTCTTTTTTGCTTTGGAGTCTGCCGAGAGTGAAAACAGGTGCTTTTGATGATACAGTCTACGGGAAAGCAGAGAGGGCCAAATTGTCTGGGGCATTTGAAGGGGTTCCAGGAGGCAGTGAGGACCAGCATCACTTTTCCCCGCTGGCACCTTTGCTGTGGCAGCAAAGCTAGACGATTTTCTTTTTGGTCCTGAGGCTGCCGAGAGTGAAAATAGGTGCTTTTGAGGATGGAGTCCGCAGGAAAGCAGAGAGGGCCAAATTGTCTGGGGCATTTGAAGGGGTTCCAGGAGGCAGTGAGGACCAGCATCACTTTTCCCCGCTGGCACCTTTGCTGTGGCAGCAAAAGCTGGACGTTTGTCTTTTTTGCTCCGGAGGCTGCCGAGAGTGAAAACAGGTGCTTTTGAGGATGGAGTGCGCAGGAAAGCAGAGAGGGCCAAATTGTCTGGGGCATTTGAAGGGGTTCCAGGAGGCAGTGAGGACCAGCATCACTTTTCCCCGCTGGCACTTTTGTTGTGGCAGCAAAAGATGGACGTTTGTCTTTTTTGCTCCGGAGGCTGCCGAGAGTGAAAACAGGTGCTTTTGAGGATGGAGTCCGCAGGAAAGCAGAGAGGGCCAAATTGTCTGGGGCATTTGAAGGGGTTCCAGGAGGCAGTGAGGACCAGCATCACTTTTCCCCGCTGGCACCTTTGCTGTGGCAGCAAAAGCTGGACGTTTGTCTTTTGTGCTCTAAACACCGCCGAAAGCGAAAACAGGTGCTTTTGAGGATGGAGTCCGCAGGAAAGCAGAGAGGGCGAAATTGTCTGGGGCATTTGAAGGGGTTCCAGGAGGCAGTGAGGACCAGCATCACTTTTCCCCGCTGGCACCTTTGCTGTGGCAGGAGAAGCTGGATGTTTGTCTTTTTTGCTCCTAAGGCTGCCGAGAGTGAAAACAGGTGCTTTTGAGGATGGAGTCCGCAGGAAAGCAGAGAGGGCCAAATTGTCTGGGGCATTTGAAGGGGTTCCAGGAGGCAGTGAGGACCAGCATCACTTTTCCCCGCTGCCACCTTTGCTGTGGCAGCAAAAGCTGGACGTTTGTCTTTTTTGCTCCTGAGGCTGCCGAGAGTGAAAAGAGGTGCTTTTGAGGATAGATTCCGCAGGAAAGCAGAGAGGGCCAAATTGTCTGGGGCATTTGAAGGGGTTCCAGGAGGCAGTGAGGACCAGCATCACTTTTCCCTGCTGCCACCTTTGCTGTGGCAGCAAAAGCTGGACGTTTGTCTTTTTTGCTCCAAACACCGCCGAATGCGAAAACAGGTGCTTTTGAGGATGGAGTCCGCAGGAAAGCAGAGAGGGCCAAATTGTCTGGGGCATTTGAAGGGGTTCCAGGAGGCAGTGAGGACCAGCATCACTTTTCCCCGCTGGCACCTTTGCTGTGGCACCAAAAGCTGGACGTTTGTCTTTTTTGCTCCAAACACCGCCGAAAGCAAAAACAGGTGCTTTTGAGGATGGAGTCCGCAGGAAAGCAGAGAGGGCCAAATTGTCTGGGGCATTTGAAGGGGTTCCAGGAGGCAGTGAGGACCAGCATCACTTTTCCCCGCTGCCACCTTTGCTGTGGCAGCAAAAGCTGGACGTTTGTCTTTTGTGCTCTAAACAACGCCGAAAGCCAAAACAGGTGCTTTTGAGGATGGAGTCCGCAGGAAAGCAGAGAGGGCCAAATTGTCTGGGGCATTTGAAGGGGTTCCAGGAGGCAGTGAGGACCAGCATCACTTTTCCCCGCTGGCACCTTTGCTGTGGCAGCAAAAGCTGGACGTTTGTGTTTTGTGCTCTAAACACAGCCGGAAGCGAAAACAGGTGCTTTTGAGGATGGAGTCCGCAGGAAAGCAGAGAGGGCCAAATTGTCTGGGGCATTTGAAGGGGTTCCAGGAGGCAGTGAGGACCAGCATCACTTTTCCCCGCTGGCACCTTTGCTGTGGCAGCAGAAGCTGGATGTTTGTCTTTTTTGCTCCAGAGGCTGCCGAGAGTGAAAACAGGTGCTTTTGAGGATGGAGTCCGCAGGAAAGCAGAGAGGGCCAAATTGTCTGGGGCATTTGAAGGGGTTCCAGGAGGCAGTGAGGACCAGCATCACTTTTCCCCGCTGGCACCTTTGCTGTGGCAGCAAAAGCTGGACGTTTGTCTTTTTTGCTCCTGAGGCTGCCGAGAGTGAAAAGAGGTGCTTTTGAGGATAGATTCCGCAGGAAAGCAGAGAGGGCCAAATTGTCTGGGACATTTGAAGGGGTTCCAGGAGGCAGTGAGGACCAGCATCACTTTTCCCCGCTGGCACCTTTGCTGTGGCAGCAAAAGCTGGACGTTTGTCTTTTGTGCTCTAAACACCGCCGAAAGCAAAAACAGGTGCTTTTGAGGATGGAGTCCGCAGGAAAGCAGAGAGGGCCAAATTGTCTGGGGCATTTGAAGGGGTTCCAGGAGGCAGTGAAGACCAGCATCACTTTTCCCCGCTGGCACCTTTGCTGTGGCACCAGAAGCTGGACGTTTGTCTTTTTTGCTCCTGTGGCTGCCGAGAGTGAAAACAGGTGCTTTTGAGGATGGAGTCCGCAGGAAAGCAGAGAGGGCCAAATTGTCTGGGGCATTTGAAGGGGTTCCAGGAGGCAGTGAGGACCAGCATCACTTTTCCCCGCTGGCACCTTTGCTGTGGCAGCAAAAGCTGGATGTTTGTCTTTTTTGCTCCTGAGGCTGCCGAGTGTGAAAACAGGTGCTTTTGAGGATGGAGTGCGCAGGAAAGCAGAGAGGGCCAAATTGTCTGGGGCATTTGAAGGGGTTCCAGGAGGCAGTGAGGACCAGCATCACTTTTCCCCGCTGGCACCTTTGCTGTGGCAGCAAAAGCTGGACGTTTGTCTTTTTTGCTCCAAACACCGCCGAAAGCAAAAACAGGTGCTTTTGAGGATGGAGTGCGCAGGAAAGCAGAGAGGGCCAAATTGTCTGGGGCATTTGAAGGGGATCCAGGAGGCAGTGAGGACCAGCATCACTTTTCCCCGCTGCCACCTTTGCTGTGGCAGCAAAAGCTGGACGTTTGTCTATTTTGCTCCGGAGCCTGCCGAGAGTGAAAACAGGTTCATTTGAGGATGGAGTCCACAGGAAAGCAGAGAGGGCCAAATTGTCTGGGGCATTTGAAGGGGTTCCAGGAGGCAGTGAGGACCAGCATCACTTTTCCCCGCTGGCACCTTTGCTGTGGCACCAAAAGCTGGACGTTTGTCTTTTTTGCTCCTGAGGATGCCGAGAGTGAAAACAGGTGCTTTTGAGGATGGAGTCCGCAGGAAAGCAGAGAGGGCCAAATTGTCTGGGGCATTTGAAGGGGTTCCAGGAGGCAGTGAGGACCAGCATCACTTTTCCCCGCTGCCACCTTTGCTGTGGCAGCATAAGCTGGACGTTTGTCTTTTTTGCTCCGGAGGCTGCCGAGAGTGAAAACAGGTGCTTTTGAGGATGGAGTCCGCAGGAAAGCAGAGAGGGCCAAATTGTCTGGGGCATTTGAAGGGGTTCCAGGAGGCAGTGAGGACCAGCATCACTTTTCCCCGCTGGCACCTTTGCTGTGGCAGCAAAAGCTGGACGTTTGTCTTTTTTGCTCCTGAGGCTGCCGAGAGTGAAAACAGGTGCTTTTGAGGATGGAGTCCGCAGGAAAGCAGAGAGGGCCAAATTGTCTGGGGCATTTGAAGGGGTTCCAGGAGGCAGTGAGGACCAGCATCACTTTTCCCCGCTGGCACCTTTGCTGTGGCAGCAACAGCTGGACGTTTGTCTTTTTTGCTCCTGAGGCTGCCGAGAGGGAAAACAGGTGCTTTTGGGGATGGAGTGCGCAGGAAAGCAGAGAGGGCCAAATTGTCTGGGGCATTTGAAGGGGTTCCAGGAGGCAGTGAGGACCAGCATCACTTTTCCCCGCTGGCACCTTTGCTGTGGCAGCAAAAGCTGGACGTTTGTCTTTTGTGCTCTAAACACCGCCGAAAGCGAAAACAGGTGCTTTTGAGGATGGAGTCCGCAGGAAAGCAGAGAGGGCCAAATTGTCTGGGGCATTTGAAGGGGTTCCAGGAGGCAGTGAGGACCAGCATCACTTTTCCCCGCTGGCACCTTTGCTGTGGCAGCAAAAGCTGGACGTTTGTCTTTTTTGCTCCAAACACCGCCGAAAGCGAAAACAGGTGCTTTTGAGGATGGAGTCCGCAGGAAAGCAGAGAGGGCCAAATTGTCTGGGGCATTTGAAGGGGTTCCAGGAGGCAGTGAGGACCACCATCACTTTTCCCTGCTGGCACCTTTGCTGTGGCAGCAAAAGCTGGACGTTTGTCTTTTTTGCTCCTGAGGCCGCCGAGAGTGAAAACAGGTGCTTTTGAGGATGGAGTCCGCAGGAAAGCAGAGAGGGCCAAATTGTCTGGGGCATTTGAAGGGGTTCCAGGAGGCAGTGAGGACCAGCATCACTTTTCCCCGCTGGCACCTTTGCTGTGGCAGCAAAAGCTGGACGTTTGTCTTTTTGGTCCTGAGGCTGCCGAAAGAGAAAACAGGTGCTTTTGAGGATGGAGTCCGCAGGAAAGCAGAGAGGGCCAAATTGTCTGGGGCATTTGAAGGGGTTCCAGGAGGCAGTGAGGACCAGCATCACTTTTCCCCGCTGCCACCTTTGCTGTGGCAGCAAAAGCTGGACGTTTGTCTTTTTTGCTCCTGAGGCTGCCGAGAGTGAAAACAGGTGCTTTTGATGATACAGTCTACAGGAAAGCACAGAGGGCCAAATTGTCTGGGGCATTTGAAGGGGTTCCAGGAGGCAGTGAGGACCAGCATCACTTTTCCCCGCTGGCACCTTTGCTGTGGCACCAAAAGCTGGACGTTTGTCTTTTGTGCTCTAAACAACGTCGAAAGCGAAAACAGGTGCTTTTGAGAATGGAGTCCGCAGGAAAGCAGAGAGGGCCAAATTGTCTGGGGCATTTGAAGGGGTTCCAGGAGGCAGTGAGGACCAGCATCACTTTTCCCCGCTGGCACCTTTGCTGTGGCAGCAAAAGCTGGATGTTTGTCTTTTTTGCTCCTGAGGCTGCCGAGAGTGAAAACAGGTGCTTTTGAGGATGGAGTGCGTAGGAAAGCAGAGAGGGCCAAATTGTCTGGGGCATTTGAAGGGGTTCCAGGAGGCAGTGAGGACCAGCATCACTTTTCCCCGCTGGCACCTTTGCTGTGGCAGCAAAACCTTAACTTTTGTCCTTTTTGCTCCGGAGGCTGCCGAGAGTGAAAACAGGTGCTTTTGAGGATGGAGTCCGCAGGAAAGCAGAGAGGGCCAAATTGTCTGGGGCATTTGAAGGGGTTCCAGGAGGCAGTGAGGACCAGCATCACTTTTCCCCGCTGCCACCTTTGCTGTGGCAGCAAAAGCTGGACGTTTTTCTTTTGTGCTTTAAACACCGCCGGAAGCGAAAACAGGTGCTTTTGAGGATGGAGTCCGCAGGAAAGCAGAGAGGGCCAAATTGTCTGGGGCATTTGAAGGGGTTCCAGGAGGCAGTGAGGACCAGCATCACTTTTCCCCGCTGGCACCTTTGCTGTGGCAGCAAAAGCTGGACGTTTGTCTTTTTTGCTTTGGAGCCTGCCGAGAGTGAAAACAGGTGCTTTTGAGGATAGAGTCCGCAGGAAAGCAGAGAGGGCAAAATTGTCTGGGGCATTTGAAGGGGTTCCAGGAGGCAGTGAGGACCAGCATCACTTTTCCCCGCTGGCACCTTTGCTGTGGCAGCAAAAGCTGGACGTTTGTCTTTTTTGCTCCGGAGGCTGCCGAGAGTGAAAACAGGTGCTTTTGAGGATGGAGTGCGCAGGAAAGCAGAGAGGGCCAAATTGTCTGGGGCATTTGAAGGGGTTCCAGGAGGCAGTGAGGACCAGCATCACTTTTCCCCGCTGGCACCTTTGCTGTGGCAGCAAAAGCTGGACGTTTGTCTTTTTTGCTCTGGAGGCTGCCGAGAGTGAAAACAGGTGCTTTTGAGGATGGAGTGCGCAGGAAAGCAGAGAGGGCCAAATTGTCTGGGGCATTTGAAGGGGTTCCAGGAGGCAGTGAGGACCAGCATCACTTTTCCCCGCTGGCACCTTTGCTGTGGCAGCAAAAGCTGGACGTTTGTCTTTTGTGCTCTAAACAACGCCGAAAGCGAAAACAGGTGCTTTTGAGAATGGAGTCCGCAGGAAAGCAGAGAGGGCCAAATTGTCTGGGGCATTTGAAGGGGTTCCAGGAGGCAGTGAGGACCAGCATCACTTTTCCCCGCTGGCACCTTTGCTGTGGCAGCAAAAGCTGGATGTTTGTCTTTTTTGCTCCTGAGGCTGCCGAGAGTGAAAACAGGTGCTTTTGAGGATAGAGTCCGCAGGAAAGCAGAGAGGGCCAAATTGTCTGGGGCATTTGAAGGGGTTCCAGGAGGCAGTGAGGACCAGCATCACTTTTCCCCGCTGGCACCTTTGCTGTGGCAGCAAAAGCTGGACGTTTGTCTTTTCTGCTCCGGAGACTGCCGAGAGTGAAAACAGGAGCTTTTGAGGATAGAGTCCGCAGGAAAGCAGAGAGGGCCAAATGGTCTGGGGCATTTGAAGGGGTTCCAGGAGGCAGTGAGGACCAGCATCACTTTTCCCCGCTGGCACCTTTACTGTGGCAGCAAATGCTGGACGTTTTTCTTTTTGGACCTGAGGCTGCCGAGAGTGAAAACAGGTGCTTTTGAGGATGGAGTCCGCAGGAAAGCAGAGAGGGCCAAATTGTCTGGGGCATTTGAAGGGGTTCCAGGAGGCAGTGAGGACCAGCATCACTTTTCCCCGCTGGCACCATTGCTGTGGAAGCAACAGCTGGACGTTTGTCTTTTTTGCTCCTGAGGCTGCCGAGAGTGAAAACAGGTGCTTTTGAGGATGGCGTCCGCAGGAAAGCAGAGAGGGCCAAATTGTCTGGGGCATTTGAAGGGGTTCCAGGAGGCAGTGAGGACCAGCATCACTTTTCCCCGCTGGCACCTTTGCTGTGGCAGTAAAAGCTGGACGTTTGTCTTTTTTGCTACAAACACCGCCGAAAGCGTAAAAACGTGCTTTTGAGGATGGAGTCCGCAGGAAAGCAGAGAGGGCCAAATTGTCTGGGGCATTTGAAGGGGTTCCAGGAGGCAGTGAGGACCAGCATCACTTTTCCCCGCTGGCACCTTTATTGTGGCAGCAAATTCTGGACGTTTTTCTTTTTGGACCTGAGGCTACCGAGAGTGAAAACAGGTGCTTTTGAGGATGGAGTCCGCAGGAAAGCAGAGAGGGCCAAATTGTCTGGGGCATTTGAAGGGGTTCCAGGAGGCAGTGAGGACCAGCATCACTTTTCCCCGCTGGCACCATTGCTGTGGCAGCAACAGCTGGACGTTTGTCTTTTTTGCTCCTGAGGCTGCCGAGAGTGAAAACAGGTGCTTTTGAGGATGGAGTCCGCAGGAAAGCAGAGAGGGCCAAATTTTCTGGGGCATTTGAAGGGGTTCCAGGAGGCAGTGAGGACCAGCATGACTTTTCCCCGCTGGCACCTTTGCTGTGGCAGCAAAAGCTGGACGTTTGTCTTTTTTGCTCCAAACACCGCCGAAAGCAAAAACAGGTGCTTTTGAGGATGGCGTCCGCAGGAAAGCAGAGAGGGCCAAATTGTCTGGGGCATTTGAAGGGGTTCCAGGAGGCAGTGAGGACCAGCATCACTTTTCCCCGCTGCAACCTTTGCTGTGGCAGCAAAAGCTGGACGTTTGTCTTTTTTGCTCCGGAGCCCGCCTAGAGTGAAAACAGGTGCATTTGAGGATGGAGTCCGCAGGAAAGCAGAGAGGGCCAAATTGTCTGGGGCATTTGAAGGGGTTCCAGGAGGCAGTGAGGACCAGCATCACTTTTCCCCGCTGGCACCTTTGCAGTGGCAGCAAAAGCTGGACGTTTGTATTTTTTGCTCTAAACACCGCCGAAAGTGAAAACAGGTGCTTTTGAGGATGGAGTCCACAGGAAAGCAGAGAGGGCCAAATTGTCTGGGGCATTTGAAGGGGTTCCAGGAGGCAGTGAGGACCAGCATCACTTTTCCCCGCTGGCACCTTTGCTGTGGCAGCAAAAGCTGGACGTTTGTCTTTTTTGCTCCGGAGGCTGCCGAGAGTGAAAACAGTTGCTTTTGAGGATGGAGTCCGCAGGAAAGCAGAGAGGGCCAAATTGTCTGGGGCATTTGAAGGGGTTCCAGGAGGCAGTGAGGACCAGCATCACTTTTCCCCGCTCCCACCTTTGCTGTGGCAGCAAAAGCTGGACGTTTTTCTTTTTTGCTCCTGAGGCTGCCGAGAGTGAAAACAGGTGCTTTTGAGGATGGAGTCCGCAGGAAAGCAGAGAGGGCCAAATTGTCTGGGGCATTTGAAGGGGTTCCAGGAGGCAGTGAGGACCAGCATCACTTTTCCCCGCTGGCACCTTTGCTGTGGCAGCATAACCTTAACGTTTGTACTTTTTGCTCCGGATGCTGCCGAGTGTGAAAACAGGTGCTTTTGAGGATGGAGTCCGCAGGAAAGCAGAGAGGGCCAAATTGTCTGGGGCATTTGAAGGGGTTCCAGGAGGCAGTGAGGACCAGCATCACTTTTCCCCGCTGGCACCTTTGCTGTGGCAGCAAAAGCTGGACGTTTGTCTTTTGTGCTCTAAACACCGCCGAAAGCGAAAACAGGTGCTTTTGAGGATGGAGTCCGCAGGAAAGCAGAGAGGGCCAAATTGTCTGGGGCATTTGAAGGGGTTCCAGGAGGCAGTGAGGACCAGCATCACTTTTCCCCGCTGGCACCTTTGCTGTGGCAGCAAAAGCTGGACGTTTGTCTTTTTTGCTACTGAGCCCGCCGAGAGTGAAAACAGGTGCTTTTGAGGATGGAGTCCGCAGGAAAGCAGAGAGGGCCAAATTGTCTGGGGCATTTGAAGGGGTTCCAGGAGGCAGTGAGGACCAGCATCACTTTTCCCCGCTGGCACCTTTGCTGTGGCAGCAAAAGCTGGACGTTTGTCTTTTCTGCTCCGGAGGCTGCCGAGAGTGAAAACAGGTGCTTTTGAGGATGGAGTCCGCAGGAAAGCAGAGAGGGCCAAATTGTCTGGGGCATTTGAAGGGGTTCCAGGAGGCAGTGAGGACCAGCATCACTTTTCCCCGCTGGCACCTTTGCTGTGGCAGCAAAAGCTGGACGTTTGTCTTTTTTGCTCCGGAGCCCGCCGAGAGTGAAAACAGGTGCTTTTGAGGATACATTCTACAGGAAAGCAGAGAGGGCCAAATTGTCTGGGGCATTTGAAGGGGTTCCAGGAGGCAGTGAGGACCAGCATCACTTTTCCCCGCTGCCACCTTTGCTGTGGCAGCAAAAGCTGGACGTTTGTCTTTTTTGCTCCAAACACCGCCGAAAGCGAAAACAGGTGCTTTTGAGGATGGCGTCCGCAGGAAAGCAGAGAGGGCCAAATTGTCTGGGGCATTTGAAGGGGTTCCAGGAGGCAGTGAGGACCAGCATCACTTTTCCCCGCTGCCACCTTTGCTGTGGCAGCAAAAGCTGGACGTTTGTCTTTTTTGCTCCGGAGGCTGCCGAGAGTGAAAACAGGTGCTTTTGAGGATGGCGTCCGCAGGAAAGCAGAGAGGGCCAAATTGTCTGGGGCATTTGAAGGGGTTCCATGAGGCAGTGAGGACCAGCATCACTTTTCCCCGCTGGCACCTTTGCTGTGGCAGCAAAAGCTGGACGTTTGTCTTTTGTGCTCTAAACACCGCCGAAAGCGAAAACAGGTGCTTTTGAGGATGGCGTCCGCAGGAAAGCAGAGAGGGCCAAATTGTCTGGGGCATTTGAAGGGGTTCCAGGAGGCAGTGAGGACCAGCATCACTTTTCCCCGCTGCCACCTTTGCTGTGGCAGCAAAAGCTGGACGTTTGTCTTTTTTGCTACTGAGCCCGCCGAGAGTGAAAACAGGTGCTTCTGAGGATGGCGTCCGCAGGAAAGCAGAGAGGGCCAAATTGTCTGGGGCATTTGAAGGGGTTCCAGGAGGCAGTGAGGACCAGCATCACTTTTCCCCGCTGGCACCTTTGCTGTGGCAGCAAAAGCTGGACGTTTGTCTTTTTTGCTCCGGAGCCCGCCGAGAGTGAAAACAGGTGCTTTTGAGGATGGAGTCCGCAGGAAAGCAGAGAGGGCCAAATTGTCTGGGGCATTTGAAGGGGTTCCAGGAGGCAGTGAGGACCAGCATCACTTTTCCCCGCTGGCACCTTTGCTGTGGCAGCAAAAGCTGGACGTTTGTCTTTTCTGCTCCGGAGGCTGCCGAGAGTGAAAACAGGTGCTTTTGAGGATGGAGTCCGCAGGAAAGCAGAGAGGGCCAAATTGTCTGGGGCATTTGAAGGGGTTCCAGGAGGCAGTGAGGACCAGCATCACTTTTCCCCGCTGGCACCTTTGCTGTGGCAGCAAAAGCTGGACGTTTGTCTTTTTTGCTCCGGAGCCCGCCGAGAGTGAAAACAGGTGCTTTTGAGGATGGAGTCCGCAGGAAAGCAGAGAGGGCCAAATTGTCTGGGGCATTTGAAGGGGTTCCAGGAGGCAGTGAGGACCAGCATCACTTTTCCCCGCTGGCACCTTTGCTGTGGCTGCGAAATCTGGACGTTTGTCTTTTCTGCTCCGGAGGCTGCCGAGAGTGAAAACAGGTGCTTTTGAGGATGGAGTCCGTAGGAAAGCATAGAGGGCCAAATTGTCTGGGGCATTTGAAGGGGTTCCAGGAGGCAGTGAGGACCAGCATCACTTTTCCCCGCTGGCACCTTTGCTGTGGCAGCAAAAGCTGGACGTTTGTCTTTTTTGCTCCTGAGGCTGCCGAGAGTGAAAACAGGTGCTTTTGAGGATACATTCTACAGGAAAGCAGAGAGGGCCAAATTGTCTGGGGCATTTGAAGGGGTTCCAGGAGGCAGTGAGGACCAGCATCACTTTTCCCCGCTGGCACCTTTGCTGTGGCAGCAAAAGCTGGACGTTTGTCCTTTTTGCTCCGGAGGATGC
This sequence comes from Vanellus vanellus, assembly GCF_965231255.1. Lineage (NCBI taxonomy): Eukaryota > Metazoa > Chordata > Aves > Charadriiformes > Charadriidae > Vanellus > Vanellus vanellus. The sequence continues at coordinate 137,226 of NW_028128317.1, read as the reverse complement.
CGAGAGTGAAAACAGGTGCTTTTGAGGATGGACTCCGCAGGAAAGCAGAGAGGGCCAAATTGTCTGGGGCATTTGAAGGGGTTCCAGGAGGCAGTGAGGACCAGCATCACTTTTCCCCGCTGGCACCTTTGCTGTGGCAGCAAAAGCTGGACGTTTGTCTTTTTTGCTCCAAACACCGCCGAAAGCGAAAAAACGTGCTTTTGAGGATGGAGTCCACAGGAAAGCAGAGAGGGCCAAATTGTCTGGGGCATTTGAAGGGGTTCCAGGAGGCAGTGAGGACCAGCATCACTTTTCCCCGCTGGCACCTTTGCTGTGGCAGCAAAAGCTGGACGTTTGTCTTTTTTGCTCCTGAGGCTGCCGAGAGTGAAAACAGGTGCTTTTGAGGATGGAGTGCGCAGGAAAGCAGAGAGGGCCAAATTGTCTAGGGCATTTGAAGGGGTTCCAGGAGGCAGTGAGGACCAGCATCACTTTTCCCCGCTGGCACCTTTGCTGTGGCAGCAAAAGCTGGACGTTTGTCTTTTGTGCTCTAAACACCGCCGAAAGCGAAAACAGGTGCTTTTGAGGATGGCGTCCGCAGGAAAGCAGAGAGGGCCAAATTGTCTGGGGCATTTGAAGGGGTTCCAGGAGGCAGTGAGGACCAGCATCACTTTTCCCCGCTGCCACCTTTGCTGTGGCAGCAAAAGCTGGACGTTTGTCTTTTTTGCTACTGAGCCCGCCGAGAGTGAAAACAGGTGCTTCTGAGGATGGCGTCCGCAGGAAAGCAGAGAGGGCCAAATTGTCTGGGGCATTTGAAGGGGTTCCAGGAGGCAGTGAGGACCAGCATCACTTTTCCCCGCTGGCACCTTTGCTGTGGCAGCAAAAGCTGGACGTTTGTCTTTTTTGCTCCGGAGCCCGCCGAGAGTGAAAACAGGTGCTTTTGAGGATGGAGTCCGCAGGAAAGCAGAGAGGGCCAAATTGTCTGGGGCATTTGAAGGGGTTCCAGGAGGCAGTGAGGACCAGCATCACTTTTCCCCGCTGGCACCTTTGCTGTGGCAGCAAAAGCTGGACGTTTGTCTTTTCTGCTCCGGAGGCTGCCGAGAGTGAAAACAGGTGCTTTTGAGGATGGAGTCCGCAGGAAAGCAGAGAGGGCCAAATTGTCTGGGGCATTTGAAGGGGTTCCAGGAGGCAGTGAGGACCAGCATCACTTTTCCCCGCTGGCACCTTTGCTGTGGCAGCAAAAGCTGGACGTTTGTCTTTTTTGCTCCGGAGCCCGCCGAGAGTGAAAACAGGTGCTTTTGAGGATGGAGTCCGCAGGAAAGCAGAGAGGGCCAAATTGTCTGGGGCATTTGAAGGGGTTCCAGGAGGCAGTGAGGACCAGCATCACTTTTCCCCGCTGGCACCTTTGCTGTGGCAGCAAAAGCTGGACGTTTGTCCTTTTTGCTCCGGAGGATGCCGAGAGTGAAAACAGGTGCTTTTGAGGATGGACTCCGCAGGAAAGCAGAGAGGGCCAAATTGTCTGGGGCATTTGAAGGGGTTCCAGGAGGCAGTGAGGACCAGCATCACTTTTCCCCGCTGGCACCTTTGCTGTGGCAGCAAAAGCTGGACGTTTGTCTTTTTTGCTCCAAACACCGCCGAAAGCGAAAAAACGTGCTTTTGAGGATGGAGTCCACAGGAAAGCAGAGAGGGCCAAATTGTCTGGGGCATTTGAAGGGGTTCCAGGAGGCAGTGAGGACCAGCATCACTTTTCCCCGCTGGCACCTTTGCTGTGGCAGCAAAAGCTGGACGTTTGTCTTTTTTGCTCCTGAGGCTGCCGAGAGTGAAAACAGGTGCTTTTGAGGATGGAGTGCGCAGGAAAGCAGAGAGGGCCAAATTGTCTAGGGCATTTGAAGGGGTTCCAGGAGGCAGTGAGGACCAGCATCACTTTTCCCCGCTGGCACCTTTGCTGTGGCAGCAAAAGCTGGACGTTTGTCTTTTTTGCTCCTGAGCCTGCCGAGAGTGAAAACAAGTGCTTTTGAGGATGGAGTCCGCAGGAAAGCAGAGAGGGCCAAATTGTCTGGGGCATTTGAAGGGGTTCCAGGAGGCAGTGAGGACCAGCATCACTTTTCCCCGCTGGCACCTTTGCTGTGGCAGCAAAAGCTGGACGTTTGTCTTTTTTGCTCCGGAGGCTGCCGAGAGTGAAAACAGGTGCTTTTGAGGATGGAGTCCGCAGGAAAGCAGAGAGGGCCAAATTGTCTGGGGCATTTGAAGGGGTTCCAGGAGGCAGTGAGGACCAGCATCACTTTTCCCTGCTGGCACCTTTGCTGTGGCTGCAAAAGCTGGACGTTTGTCTTTTCTGCTCCGGAGGCTGCCGAGAGTGAAAACAGGTGCTTTTGAGGATGGAGTCCGCAGGAAAGCAGAGAGGGCCAAATTGTCTGGGGCATTTGAAGGGGTTCCAGGAGGCAGTGAGGACCAGCATCACTTTTCCCCGCTGGCACCTTTGCTGTGGCAGCAAAAGCTGGACGTTTGTCTTTTTTGCTCCGGAGCCCGCCGAGAGTGAAAACAGGTGCTTTTGAGGATGGAGTCCGCAGGAAAGCAGAGAGGGCCAAATTGTCTGGGGCATTTGAAGGGGTTCCAGGAGGCAGTGAGGACCAGCATCACTTTTCCCCGCTGGCACCTTTGCTGTGGCTGCAAAAGCTGGACGTTTGTCTTTTCTGCTCCGGAGGCTGCCGAGAGTGAAAACAGGTGCTTTTGAGGATGGAGTCCGTAGGAAAGCAGAGAGGGCCAAATTGTCTGGGGCATTTGAAGAGGTTCCAGGAGGCAGTGAGGACCAGCATCACTTTTCCCCGCTGGCACCTTTGCTGTGGCAGCAAAAGCTGGACGTTTTTCTTTTTTGCTCCTGAGGCTGCCGAGAGTGAAAACAGGTGCTTTTGAGGATGGAGTCCGCAGGAAAGAAGAGAGGGCCAAATTGTCTGGGGCATTTGAAGGGGTTCCAGGAGGCAGTGAGGACCAGCATCACTTTTCCCTGTTGGCACCTTTGCTGTGGCAGCAAAAGCTGGACGTTTTTCTTTTTGGTCCTGAGGCTGCGAAGAGTGAAAACAGGTGCTTTTGAGGATGGAGTCCGCAGGAAAGCAGAGAGGGCCAAATTGTCTGGGGCATTTGAAGGGGTTCCAGGAGGCAGTGAGGACCAGCATCACTTTTCCCCGCTGCCACCTTTGCTGTGGCAGCAAAAGCTGGACGTTTGTCTTTTTTGCTCCAAACACCGCCGAAAGCGAAAACAGGTGCTTTTGAGGATGGCGTCCGCAGGAAAGCAGAGAGGGCCAAATTGTCTGGGGCATTTGAAGGGGTTCCAGGAGGCAGTGAGGACCAGCATCACTTTTCCCCGCTGCCACCTTTGCTGTGGCAGCAAAAGCTGGACGTTTGTCTTTTTTGCTCCGGAGGCTGCCGAGAGTGAAAACAGGTGCTTTTGAGGATGGAGTCCGCAGGAAAGCAGAGAGGGCCAAATTGTCTGGGGCATTTGAAGGGGTTCCAGGAGGCAGTGAGGACCAGCATCACTTTTCCCCGCTGGCACCTTTGCTGTGGCAGCAAAAGCTGGACGTTTGTCTTTTTTGCTCCGGAGGCTGCCGAGAGTGAAAACAGGTGCTTTTGAGGATGGAGTCTGCAGGAAAGCAGAGAGGGCCAAATTGTCTGGGGCATTTGAAGGGGTTCCAGGAGGCAGTGAGGACCAGCATCACTTTTCCCCGCTGGCACCTTTGCTGTGGCAGCAAAAGCTGGACGTTTGTCTTTTTTGCTCTAAACACCGCCGAAAGCGAAAAAACGTGCTTTTGAGGATGGAGTCCGCAGGAAAGCAGAGAGGGCCAAATTGTCTGGGGCATTTGAAGGGGTTCCAGGAGGCAGTGAGGACCAGCATCACTTTTCCCCGCTGGCACCTTTGCTGTGGCAGCAAAAGCTGGACGTTTGTCTTTTTTGCTCCTGAGGCTGCCGAGAGTGAAAACAGGTGCTTTTGAGGATGGAGTCCGCAGGAAAGCAGAGAGGGCCAAATTGTCTGGGGCATTTGAAGGGGTTCCAGGAGGCAGTGAGGACCAGCATCACTTTTCCCCGCTGCCACCTTTGCTGTGGCAGCAAAAGCTGGACGTTTGTCTTTTTTGCTCCTGAGGCTGCCGAGAGTGAAAACAGGTGCTTTTGAGGATGGAGTCCGCAGGAAAGCAGAGAGGGCCAAATTGTCTGGGGCATTTGAAGGGGTTCCAGGAGGCAGTGAGGACCAGCATCACTTTTCCCCGCTGCCACCTTTGCTGTGGCAGCAAAACCTTAACGTTTGTCCTTTTTGCTCCGGAGCCTGCCGAGAGTGAAAACAGGTGCTTTTGAGGATGGAGTCCGCAGGAAAGCAGAGAGGGCCAAATTGTCTGGGGCATTTGAAGGGGTTCCAGGAGGCAGTGAGGACCAGCATCACTTTTCCCCGCTGGCACCTTTGCTGTGGCAGCAAAAGCTGGACGTTTGTCTTTTGTGCTCTAAACACCGCCGAAAGCGAAAACAGGTGCTTTTGAGGATGGAGTGCGCAGGAAAGCAGAGAGGGCCAAATTGTCTGGGGCATTTGAAGGGGTTCCAGGAGGCAGTGAGGACCAGCATCACTTTTCCCCGCTGCCACCTTTGCTGTGGCAGCAAAAGCTGGACGTTTGTCTTTTTTGCTACTGAGCCCGCCGAGAGTGAAAACAGGTGCTTTTGAGGATGGCGTCCGCAGGAAAGAAGAGAGGGCCAAATTGTCTGGGGCATTTGAAGGGGTTCCAGGAGGCAGTGAGGACCAGCATCACTTTTCCCCGCTGGCACCTTTGCTGTGGCAGCAAAAGCTGGACGTTTGTCTTTTTTGCTCCGGAGCCCGCCGAGAGTGAAAACAGGTGCTTTTGAGGATGGAGTCCGCAGGAAAGCAGAGAGGGCCAAATTGTCTGGGGCATTTGAAGGGGTTCCAGGAGGCAGTGAGGACCAGCATCACTTTTCCCCGCTGGCACCTTTGCTGTGGCTGCAAAAGCTGGACGTTTGTCTTTTCTGCTCCGGAGGCTGCCGAGAGTGAAAACAGGTGCTTTTGAGGATGGAGTCCGCAGGAAAGCAGAGAGGGCCAAATTGTCTGGGGCATTTGAAGGGGTTCCAGGAGGCAGTGAGGACCAGCATCACTTTTCCCCGCTGGCACCTTTGCTGTGGCAGCAGAAGCTGGACGTTTGTCTTTTTGGTCCTGAGGCTGCCAAGAGTGAAAACAGGTGCTTTTGAGGATGGAGTCCGCAGGAAAGCAGAGAGGGCCAAATTGTCTGGGGCATTTGAAGGGGTTCCAGGAGGCAGTGAGGACCAGCATCACTTTTCCCCGCTGCCACCTTTGCTGTGGCAGCATAAGCTGGACGTTTGTCTTTTTTGCTCCGGAGGGCGCCGAGAGTGAAAACAGGTGCTTTTGAGGATGGAGTCCGCAGGAAAGCAGAGAGGGCCAAATTGTCTGGGGCATTTGAAGGGGTTCCAGGAGGCAGTGAGGACCAGCATCACTTTTCCCCGCTGGCACCTTTGCTGTGGCTGCAAAAGCTGGACGTTTGTCTTTTCTGCTCCGGAGGCTGCCGAGAGTGAAAACAGGTGCTTTTGAGGATGGAGTCCGCAGGAAAGCAGAGAGGGCCAAATTGTCTGGGGCATTTGAAGGGGTTCCAGGAGGCAGTGAGGACCAGCATCACTTTTCCCCGCTGGCACCTTTGCTGTGGCAGCAGAAGCTGGACGTTTGTCTTTTTGGTCCTGAGGCTGCCAAGAGTGAAAACAGGTGCTTTTGAGGATGGAGTCCGCAGGAAAGCAGAGAGGGCCAAATTGTCTGGGGCATTTGAAGGGGTTCCAGGAGGCAGTGAGGACCAGCATCACTTTTCCCCGCTGCCACCTTTGCTGTGGCAGCAAAAGCTGGACGTTTGTCTTTTTTGCTCCAAACACCGCCGAAAGCGAAAACAGGTGCTTTTGAGGATGGCGTCCGCAGGAAAGCAGAGAGGGCCAAATTGTCTGGGGCATTTGAAGGGGTTCCAGGAGGCAGTGAGGACCAGCATCACTTTTCCCCGCTGCCACCTTTGCTGTGGCAGCAAAAGCTGGACGTTTGTCTTTTTTGCTCCGGAGGCTGCCGAGAGTGAAAACAGGTGCTTTTGAGGATGGAGTCCGCAGGAAAGCAGAGAGGGCCAAATTGTCTGGGGCATTTGAAGGGGTTCCAGGAGGCAGTGAGGACCAGCATCACTTTTCCCCGCTGCCACCTTTGCTGTGGCAGCAAAAGCTGGACGTTTGTCTTTTTTGCTCCGGAGGCTGCCGAGAGTGAAAACAGGTGCTTTTGAGGATGGCGTCCGCAGGAAAGCAGAGAGGGCCAAATTGTCTGGGGCATTTGAAGGGGTTCCATGAGGCAGTGAGGACCAGCATCACTTTTCCCCGCTGGCACCTTTGCTGTGGCAGCAAAAGCTGGACGTTTGTCTTTTTTGCTCCGGAGCCCGCCGAGAGTGAAAACAGGTGCTTTTGAGGATGGAGTCTGCAGGAAAGCAGAGAGGGCCAAATTGTCTGGGGCATTTGAAGGGGTTCCAGGAGGCAGTGAGGACCAGCATCACTTTTCCCCGCTGGCACCTTTGCTGTGGCAGCAAAAGCTGGACGTTTGTCTTTTTTGCTCTAAACACCGCCGAAAGCGAAAAAACGTGCTTTTGAGGATGGAGTCCGCAGGAAAGCAGAGAGGGCCAAATTGTCTGGGGCATTTGAAGGGGTTCCAGGAGGCAGTGAGGACCAGCATCACTTTTCCCCGCTGGCACCTTTGCTGTGGCAGCAAAAGCTGGACGTTTGTCTTTTTTGCTCCTGAGGCTGCCGAGAGTGAAAACAGGTGCTTTTGAGGATGGAGTCCGCAGGAAAGCAGAGAGGGCCAAATTGTCTGGGGCATTTGAAGGGGTTCCAGGAGGCAGTGAGGACCAGCATCACTTTTCCCCGCTGCCACCTTTGCTGTGGCAGCAAAAGCTGGACGTTTGTCTTTTTTGCTCCTGAGGCTGCCGAGAGTGAAAACAGGTGCTTTTGAGGATGGAGTCCGCAGGAAAGCAGAGAGGGCCAAATTGTCTGGGGCATTTGAAGGGGTTCCAGGAGGCAGTGAGGACCAGCATCACTTTTCCCCGCTGCCACCTTTGCTGTGGCAGCAAAACCTTAACGTTTGTCCTTTTTGCTCCGGAGCCTGCCGAGAGTGAAAACAGGTGCTTTTGAGGATGGAGTCCGCAGGAAAGCAGAGAGGGCCAAATTGTCTGGGGCATTTGAAGGGGTTCCAGGAGGCAGTGAGGACCAGCATCACTTTTCCCCGCTGGCACCTTTGCTGTGGCAGCAAAAGCTGGACGTTTGTCTTTTGTGCTCTAAACACCGCCGAAAGCGAAAACAGGTGCTTTTGAGGATGGAGTGCGCAGGAAAGCAGAGAGGGCCAAATTGTCTGGGGCATTTGAAGGGGTTCCAGGAGGCAGTGAGGACCAGCATCACTTTTCCCCGCTGCCACCTTTGCTGTGGCAGCAAAAGCTGGACGTTTGTCTTTTTTGCTACTGAGCCCGCCGAGAGTGAAAACAGGTGCTTTTGAGGATGGCGTCCGCAGGAAAGAAGAGAGGGCCAAATTGTCTGGGGCATTTGAAGGGGTTCCAGGAGGCAGTGAGGACCAGCATCACTTTTCCCCGCTGGCACCTTTGCTGTGGCAGCAAAAGCTGGACGTTTGTCTTTTTTGCTCCGGAGCCCGCCGAGAGTGAAAACAGGTGCTTTTGAGGATGGAGTCCGCAGGAAAGCAGAGAGGGCCAAATTGTCTGGGGCATTTGAAGGGGTTCCAGGAGGCAGTGAGGACCAGCATCACTTTTCCCCGCTGGCACCTTTGCTGTGGCTGCAAAAGCTGGACGTTTGTCTTTTCTGCTCCGGAGGCTGCCGAGAGTGAAAACAGGTGCTTTTGAGGATGGAGTCCGCAGGAAAGCAGAGAGGGCCAAATTGTCTGGGGCATTTGAAGGGGTTCCAGGAGGCAGTGAGGACCAGCATCACTTTTCCCCGCTGGCACCTTTGCTGTGGCAGCAGAAGCTGGACGTTTGTCTTTTTGGTCCTGAGGCTGCCAAGAGTGAAAACAGGTGCTTTTGAGGATGGAGTCCGCAGGAAAGCAGAGAGGGCCAAATTGTCTGGGGCATTTGAAGGGGTTCCAGGAGGCAGTGAGGACCAGCATCACTTTTCCCCGCTGCCACCTTTGCTGTGGCAGCATAAGCTGGACGTTTGTCTTTTTTGCTCCGGAGGGCGCCGAAAGCGAAAACAGGTGCTTTTGAGGATGGAGTCTGCAGGAAAGCAGAGAGGGCCAAATTGTCTGGGGCATTTGAAGGGGTTCCAGGAGGCAGTGAGGACCAGCATCACTTTTCCCCGCTGGCACCTTTGCTGTGGCAGCAAAAGCTGGACGTTTTTCTTTTTGGTCCTGAGGCTGCCAATAGTGAAAACAGGTGCTTTTGAGGATGGAGTCCGCAGGAAAGCAGAGAGGGCCAAATTGTCTGGGGCATTTGAAGGGGTTCCAGGAGGCAGTGAGGACCAGCATCACTTTTCCCCGCTGCCACCTTTGCTGTGGCAGCATAAGCTGGACGTTTGTCTTTTTTGCTCCGGAGGGCGCCGAAAGCGAAAACAGGTGCTTTTGAGGATGGAGTCTGCAGGAAAGCAGAGAGGGCCAAATTGTCTGGGGCATTTGAAGGGGTTCCAGGAGGCAGTGAGGACCAGCATCACTTTTCCCCGCTGGCACCTTTGCTGTGGCAGCAAAAGCTGGACGTTTTTCTTTTTGGTCCTGAGGCTGCCAATAGTGAAAACAGGTGCTTTTGAGGATGGAGTCCGCAGGAAAGCAGAGAGGGCCAAATTGTCTGGGGCATTTGAAGGGGTTCCAGGAGGCAGTGAGGACCAGCATCACTTTTCCCCGCTGGCACCTTTGCTGTGGCAGCAAAAGCTGGACGTTTGTCTTTTTTGCTCCTGAGGCTGCCGAGAGTGAAAACAGGTGCTTTTGAGGATGGAGTGCGCAGGAAAGCAGAGAGGGCCAAATTGTCTGGGGCATTTGAAGGGGTTCCAGGAGGCAGTGAGGACCAGCATCACTTTTCCCCGCTGGCACCTTTGCTGTGGCAGCAAAAGCTGGACGTTTGTCTTTTTTGCTCCTGAGCCTGCCGAGAGTGAAAACAGGTCCTTTTGAGGATGGAGTCCGCAGGAAAGCAGAGAGGGCCAAATTGTCTGGGGCATTTGAAGGGGTTCCAGGAGGCAGTGAGGACCAGCATCACTTTTCCCCGCTGGCACCTTTGCTGTGGCAGCAAAAGCTGGACGTTTGTCTTTTTTGCTCCGGAGGCTGCCGAGAGTGAAAACAGGTGCTTTTGAGGATGGAGTCTGCAGGAAAGCAGAGAGGGCCAAATTGTCTGGGGCATTTGAAGGGGTTCCAGGAGGCAGTGAGGACCAGCATCACTTTTCCCTGCTTGCACCTTTGCTGTGGCTGCAAAAGCTGGACGTTTGTCTTTTCTGCTCCGGAGGCTGCCGAGAGTGAAAACAGGTGCTTTTGAGGATGGAGTCCGCAGGAAAGCAGAGAGGGCCAAATTGTCTGGGGCATTTGAAGGGGTTCCAGGAGGCAGTGAGGACCAGCATCACTTTTCCCCGCTGGCACCTTTGCTGTGGCAGCAAAAGCTGGACGTTTGTCTTTTTTGCTCCGGAGCCCGCCGAGAGTGAAAACAGGTGCTTTTGAGGATGGAGTCCGCAGGAAAGCAGAGAGGGCCAAATTGTCTGGGGCATTTGAAGGGGTTCCAGGAGGCAGTGAGGACCAGCATCACTTTTCCCCGCTGGCACCTTTGCTGTGGCTGCAAAAGCTGGACGTTTGTCTTTTCTGCTCCGGAGGCTGCCGAGAGTGAAAACAGGTGCTTTTGAGGATGGAGTCCGTAGGAAAGCATAGAGGGCCAAATTGTCTGGGGCATTTGAAGAGGTTCCAGGAGGCAGTGAGGACCAGCATCACTTTTCCCCGCTGGCACCTTTGCTGTGGCAGCAAAAGCTGGACGTTTTTCTTTTTTGCTCCTGAGGCTGCCGAGAGTGAAAACAGGTGCTTTTGAGGATGGAGTCCGCAGGAAAGAAGAGAGGGCCAAATTGTCTGGGGCATTTGAAGGGGTTCCAGGAGGCAGTGAGGACCAGCATCACTTTTCCCTGCTGGCACCTTTGCTGTGGCAGCAAAAGCTGGACGTTTTTCTTTTTGGTCCTGAGGCTGCGAAGAGTGAAAACAGGTGCTTTTGAGGATGGAGTCCGCAGGAAAGCAGAGAGGGCCAAATTGTCTGGGGCATTTGAAGGGGTTCCAGGAGGCAGTGAGGACCAGCATCACTTTTCCCCGCTGCCACCTTTGCTGTGGCAGCAAAAGCTGGACGTTTGTCTTTTTTGCTACTGAGCCCGCCGAGAGTGAAAAGAGGTGCTTTTGAGGATGGAGTCTGCAGGAAAGCAGAGAGGGCCAAATTGTCTGGGGCATTTGAAGGGGTTCCAGGAGGCAGTGAGGACCAGCATCACTTTTCCCCGCTGGCACCTTTGCTGTGGCAGCAAAAGCTGGACGTTTTTCTTTTTGGTCCTGAGGCTGCCAATAGTGAAAACAGGTGCTTTTGAGGATGGAGTCCGCAGGAAAGCAGAGAGGGCCAAATTGTCTGGGGCATTTGAAGGGGTTCCAGGAGGCAGTGAGGACCAGCATCACTTTTCCCCGCTGGCACCTTTGCTGTGGCAGCAAAAGCTGGACGTTTGTCTTTTTTGCTCCTGAGGCTGCCGAGAGTGAAAACAGGTGCTTTTGAGGATGGAGTGCGCAGGAAAGCAGAGAGGGCCAAATTGTCTGGGGCATTTGAAGGGGTTCCAGGAGGCAGTGAGGACCAGCATCACTTTTCCCCGCTGGCACCTTTGCTGTGGCAGCAAAAGCTGGACGTTTGTCTTTTTTGCTCCTGAGCCTGCCGAGAGTGAAAACAAGTGCTTTTGAGGATGGAGTCCGCAGGAAAGCAGAGAGGGCCAAATTGTCTGGGGCATTTGAAGGGGTTCCAGGAGGCAGTGAGGACCAGCATCACTTTTCCCCGCTGGCACCTTTGCTGTGGCAGCAAAAGCTGGACGTTTGTCTTTTTTGCTCCGGAGGCTGCCGAGAGTGAAAACAGGTGCTTTTGAGGATGGAGTCTGCAGGAAAGCAGAGAGGGCCAAATTGTCTGGGGCATTTGAAGGGGTTCCAGGAGGCAGTGAGGACCAGCATCACTTTTCCCTGCTTGCACCTTTGCTGTGGCTGCAAAAGCTGGACGTTTGTCTTTTCTGCTCCGGAGGCTGCCGAGAGTGAAAACAGGTGCTTTTGAGGATGGAGTCCGCAGGAAAGCAGAGAGGGCCAAATTGTCTGGGGCATTTGAAGGGGTTCCAGGAGGCAGTGAGGACCAGCATCACTTTTCCCCGCTGGCACCTTTGCTGTGGCAGCAAAAGCTGGACGTTTGTCTTTTTTGCTCCGGAGCCCGCCGAGAGTGAAAACAGGTGCTTTTGAGGATGGAGTCCGCAGGAAAGCAGAGAGGGCCAAATTGTCTGGGGCATTTGAAGGGGTTCCAGGAGGCAGTGAGGACCAGCATCACTTTTCCCCGCTGGCACCTTTGCTGTGGCTGCAAAAGCTGGACGTTTGTCTTTTCTGCTCCGGAGGCTGCCGAGAGTGAAAACAGGTGCTTTTGAGGATGGAGTCCGTAGGAAAGCATAGAGGGCCAAATTGTCTGGGGCATTTGAAGAGGTTCCAGGAGGCAGTGAGGACCAGCATCACTTTTCCCCGCTGGCACCTTTGCTGTGGCAGCAAAAGCTGGACGTTTTTCTTTTTTGCTCCTGAGGCTGCCGAGAGTGAAAACAGGTGCTTTTGAGGATGGAGTCCGCAGGAAAGAAGAGAGGGCCAAATTGTCTGGGGCATTTGAAGGGGTTCCAGGAGGCAGTGAGGACCAGCATCACTTTTCCCTGCTGGCACCTTTGCTGTGGCAGCAAAAGCTGGACGTTTTTCTTTTTGGTCCTGAGGCTGCGAAGAGTGAAAACAGGTGCTTTTGAGGATGGAGTCCGCAGGAAAGCAGAGAGGGCCAAATTGTCTGGGGCATTTGAAGGGGTTCCAGGAGGCAGTGAGGACCAGCATCACTTTTCCCCGCTGCCACCTTTGCTGTGGCAGCAAAAGCTGGACGTTTGTCTTTTTTGCTACTGAGCCCGCCGAGAGTGAAAAGAGGTGCTTTTGAGGATGGAGTCTGCAGGAAAGCAGAGAGGGCCAAATTGTCTGGGGCATTTGAAGGGGTTCCAGGAGGCAGTGAGGACCAGCATCACTTTTCCCCGCTGGCACCTTTGCTGTGGCTGCAAAAGCTGGACGTTTGTCTTTTCTGCTCCGGAGGCTGCCGAGAGTGAAAACAGGTGCTTTTGAGGATGGAGTCCGCAGGAAAGCAGAGAGGGCCAAATTGTCTGGGGCATTTGAAGGGGTTCCAGGAGGCAGTGAGGACCAGCATCACTTTTCCCCGCTGGCACCTTTGCTTTGGCAGCAAAAGCTGGACGTTTTTCTTTTTGGTCCTGAGGCTGCCAAGAGTGAAAACAGGTGCTTTTGAGGATGGAGTCCGCAGGAAAGGAGAGAGGGCCAAATTGTCTGGGGCATTTGAAGGGGTTCCAGGAGGCAGTGAGGACCAGCATCACTTTTCCCCGCTGCCACCTTTGCTGTGGCAGCATAGGCTGGACGTTTGTCTTTTTTGCTCCGGAGGGCGCCGAAAGCGAAAACAGGTGCTTTTGAGGATGGAGTCTGCAGGAAAGCAGAGAGGGCCAAATTGTCTGGGGCATTTGAAGGGGTTCCAGGAGGCAGTGAGGACCAGCATCACTTTTCCCCGCTGGCACCTTTGCTGTGGCAGCAAAAGCTGGACGTTTTTCTTTTTTGCTCTAAACACCGCCGAAAGCGAAAAAACGTGCTTTTGAGGATGGAGTCCGCAGGAAAGCAGAGAGGGCCAAATTGTCTGGGGCATTTGAAGGGGTTCCAGGAGGCAGTGAGGACCAGCATCACTTTTCCCCGCTGCCACCTTTGCTGTGGCAGCAAAAGCTGGACGTTTGTCTTTTTTGCTCCTGAGGCTGCCGAGAGTGAAAACAGGTGCTTTTGAGGATGGAGTCCGCAGGAAAGCAGAGAGGGCCAATTTGTCTGGGGCATTTGAAGGGGTTCCAGGAGGCAGTGAGGACCAGCATCACTTTTCCCCGCTGCCACCTTTGCTGTGGCAGCAAAAGCTGGACGTTTGTCTTTTTTGCTCCTGAGGCTGCCGAGAGTGAAAACAGGTGCTTTTGAGGATGGAGTCCGCAGGAAAGCAGAGAGGGCCAAATTGTCTGGGGCATTTGAAGGGGTTCCAGGAGGCAGTGAGGACCAGCATCACTTTTCCCCGCTGGCACCTTTGCTGTGGCAGCAAAACCTTAATGTTTGTCCTTTTTGCTCCGGAGGCTGCCGAGAGTGAAAACAGGTGCTTTTGAGGATGGAGTCCGCAGGAAAGCAGAGAGGGCCAAATTGTCTGGGGCATTTGAAGGGGTTCCAGGAGGCAGTGAGGACCAGCATCACTTTTCCCCGCTGGCACCTTTGCTGTGGCAGCAAAAGCTGGACGTTTGTCTTTTGTGCTCTAAACAACGCCGAAAGCGAAAACAGGTGCTTTTGAGGATGGAGTCCGCAGGAAAGCAGAGAGGGCCAAATTGTCTGGGGCATTTGAAGGGGTTCCAGGAGGCAGTGAGGACCAGCATCACTTTTCCCCGCTGCCACCTTTGCTGTGGCAGCAAAAGCTGGACGTTTGTCTTTTTTGCTCCGGAGGCTGCCGAGAGTGAAAACAGGTGCTTTTGAGGATGGCGTCCGCAGGAAAGAAGAGAGGGCCAAATTGTCTGGGGCATTTGAAGGGGTTCCAGGAGGCATAGAGGACCAGCATAACTTTTCCCCGCTGGCACCTTTGCTGTGGCAGCAAAAGCTGGACGTTTGTCTTTTTTGCTCCGGAGCCCGCCGAGAGTGAAAACAGGTGCTTTTGAGGATGGAGTCCGCAGGAAAGCAGAGAGGGCCAAATTGTCTGGGGCATTTGAAGGGGTTCCAGGAGGCAGTGAGGACCAGCATCACTTTTCCCCGCTGGCACCTTTGCTGTGGCAGCAAAAGCTGGACGTTTGTCTTTTTTGCTCCTGAGCCTGCCGAGAGTGAAAACAAGTGCTTTTGAGGATGGAGTCCGCAGGAAAGCAGAGAGGGCCAAATTGTCTGGGGCATTTGAAGGGGTTCCAGGAGGCAGTGAGGACCAGCATCACTTTTCCCCGCTGGCACCTTTGCTGTGGCAGCAAAAGCTGGACGTTTGTCTTTTTTGCTCCGGAGGCTGCCGAGAGTGAAAACAGGTGCTTTTGAGGATGGAGTCTGCAGGAAAGCAGAGAGGGCCAAATTGTCTGGGGCATTTGAAGGGGTTCCAGGAGGCAGTGAGGACCAGCATCACTTTTCCCTGCTGGCACCTTTGCTGTGGCTGCAAAAGCTGGACGTTTGTCTTTTCTGCTCCGGAGGATGCCGAGAGTGAAAACAGGTGCTTTTGAGGATGGACTCCGCAGGAAAGCAGAGAGGGCCAAATTGTCTGGGGCATTTGAAGGGGTTCCAGGAGGCAGTGAGGACCAGCATCACTTTTCCCCGCTGGCACCTTTGCTGTGGCAGCAAAAGCTGGACGTTTGTCTTTTTTGCTCCGTAGCCCGCCGAGAGTGAAAACAGGTGCTTTTGAGGATGGAGTCCGCAGGAAAGCAGAGAGGGCCAAATTGTCTGGGGCATTTGAAGGGGTTCCAGGAGGCAGTGAGGACCAGCATCACTTTTCCCCGCTGGCACCTTTGCTGTGGCTGCAAAAGCTGGACGTTTGTCTTTTCTGCTCCGGAGGCTGCCGAGAGTGAAAACAGGTGCTTTTGAGGATGGAGTCCGTAGGAAAGCATAGAGGGCCAAATTGTCTGGGGCATTTGAAGAGGTTCCAGGAGGCAGTGAGGACCAGCATCACTTTTCCCCGCTGGCACCTTTGCTGTGGCAGCAAAAGCTGGACGTTTGTCTTTTTTGCTCCTGAGGCTGCCGAGAGTGAAAACAGGTGCTTTTGAGGATGGAGTCCGCAGGAAAGAAGAGAGGGCCAAATTGTCTGGGGCATTTGAAGGGGTTCCAGGAGGCAGTGAGGACCAGCATCACTTTTCCCTGCTGGCACCTTTGCTGTGGCAGCAAAAGCTGGACGTTTTTCTTTTTGGTCCTGAGGCTGCGAAGAGTGAAAACAGGTGCTTTTGAGGATGGAGTCCGCAGGAAAGCAGAGAGGGCCAAATTGTCTGGGGCATTTGAAGGGGTTCCAGGAGGCAGTGAGGACCAGCATCACTTTTCCCCGCTGCCACCTTTGCTGTGGCAGCAAAAGCTGGACGTTTGTCTTTTTTGCTCCGGAGCCCGCCGAGAGTGAAAAGAGGTGCTTTTGAGGATGGAGCCTGCAGGAAAGCAGAGAGGGCCAAATTGTCTGGGGCATTTGAAGGGGTTCCAGGAGGCAGTGAGGACCAGCATCACTTTTCCCCGCTGGCACCTTTGCTGTGGCAGCAAAAGCTGGACGTTTGTCTTTTTTGCTCTAAACACCGCCGAAAGCGAAAAAACGTGCTTTTGAGGATGGAGTCCGCAGGAAAGCAGAGAGGGCCAAATTGTCTGGGGCATTTGAAGGGGTTCCAGGAGGCAGTGAGGACCAGCATCACATTTCCCCGCTGGCACCTTTGCTGTGGCAGCAAAAGCTGGACGTTTGTCTTTTTTGCTCCTGAGGCTGCCGAGAGTGAAAACAGGTGCTTTTGAGGATGGAGTCCGCAGGAAAGCAGAGAGGGCCAAATTGTCTGGGGCATTTGAAGGGGTTCCAGGAGGCAGTGAGGACCAGCATCACTTTTCCCCGCTGCCACCTTTGCTGTGGCAGCAAAAGCTGGACGTTTGTCTTTTTTGCTCCTGAGGCTGCCGAGAGTGAAAACAGGTGCTTTTGAGGATGGAGTCCGCAGGAAAGCAGAGAGGGCCAAATTGTCTGGGGCATTTGAAGGGGTTCCAGGAGGCAGTGAGGACCAGCATCACTTTTCCCCGCTGCCACCTTTGCTGTGGCAGCAAAACCTTAACGTTTGTCCTTTTTGCTCCGGAGCCTGCCGAGAGTGAAAACAGGTGCTTTTGAGGATGGAGTCCGCAGGAAAGCAGAGAGGGCCAAATTGTCTGGGGCATTTGAAGGGGTTCCAGGAGGCAGTGAGGACCAGCATCACTTTTCCCCGCTGGCACCTTTGCTGTGGCAGCAAAAGCTGGACGTTTGTCTTTTGTGCTCTAAACACCGCCGAAAGCGAAAACAGGTGCTTTTGAGGATGGAGTGCGCAGGAAAGCAGAGAGGGCCAAATTGTCTGGGGCATTTGAAGGGGTTCCAGGAGGCAGTGAGGACCAGCATCACTTTTCCCCGCTGCCACCTTTGCTGTGGCAGCAAAAGCTGGACGTTTGTCTTTTTTGCTACTGAGCCCGCCGAGAGTGAAAACAGGTGCTTTTGAGGATGGCGTCCGCAGGAAAGAAGAGAGGGCCAAATTGTCTGGGGCATTTGAAGGGGTTCCAGGAGGCAGTGAGGACCAGCATCACTTTTCCCCGCTGGCACCTTTGCTGTGGCAGCAAAAGCTGGACGTTTGTCTTTTTTGCTCCGGAGCCCGCCGAGAGTGAAAACAGGTGCTTTTGAGGATGGAGTCCGCAGGAAAGCAGAGAGGGCCAAATTGTCTGGGGCATTTGAAGGGGTTCCAGGAGGCAGTGAGGACCAGCATCACTTTTCCCCGCTGGCACCTTTGCTGTGGCTGCAAAAGCTGGACGTTTGTCTTTTCTGCTCCGGAGGCTGCCGAGAGTGAAAACAGGTGCTTTTGAGGATGGAGTCCGCAGGAAAGCAGAGAGGGCCAAATTGTCTGGGGCATTTGAAGGGGTTCCAGGAGGCAGTGAGGACCAGCATCACTTTTCCCCGCTGGCACCTTTGCTGTGGCAGCAAAAGCTGGACGTTTGTCTTTTTGGTCCTGAGGCTGCCAAGAGTGAAAACAGGTGCTTTTGAGGATGGAGTCCGCAGGAAAGCAGAGAGGGCCAAATTGTCTGGGGCATTTGAAGGGGTTCCAGGAGGCAGTGAGGACCAGCATCACTTTTCCCCGCTGCCACCTTTGCTGTGGCAGCATAAGCTGGACGTTTGTCTTTTTTGCTCCGGAGGGCGCCGAAAGCGAAAACAGGTGCTTTTGAGGATGGAGTCTGCAGGAAAGCAGAGAGGGCCAAATTGTCTGGGGCATTTGAAGGGGTTCCAGGAGGCAGTGAGGACCAGCATCACTTTTCCCCGCTGGCACCTTTGCTGTGGCAGCAAAAGCTGGACGTTTTTCTTTTTGGTCCTGAGGCTGCCAATAGTGAAAACAGGTGCTTTTGAGGATGGAGTCCGCAGGAAAGCAGAGAGGGCCAAATTGTCTGGGGCATTTGAAGGGGTTCCAGGAGGCAGTGAGGACCAGCATCACTTTTCCCCGCTGCCACCTCTGCTGTGGCAGCATAAGCTGGACGTTTGTCTTTTTTGCTCCGGAGGGCGCCGAAAGCGAAAACAGGTGCTTTTGAGGATGGAGTCTGCAGGAAAGCAGAGAGGGCCAAATTGTCTGGGGCATTTGAAGGGGTTCCAGGAGGCAGTGAGGACCAGCATCACTTTTCCCCGCTGGCACCTTTGCTGTGGCAGCAAAAGCTGGACGTTTTTCTTTTTTGCTCTAAACACCGCCGAAAGCGAAAAAACGTGCTTTTGAGGATGGAGTCCGCAGGAAAGCAGAGAGGGCCAAATTGTCTGGGGCATTTGAAGGGGTTCCAGGAGGCAGTGAGGACCAGCATCACTTTTCCCCGCTGGCACCTTTGCTGTGGCAGCAAAAGCTGGACGTTTGTCTTTTTTGCTCCTGAGGCTGCCGAGAGTGAAAACAGGTGCTTTTGAGGATGGAGTCCGCAGGAAAGCAGAGAGGGCCAAATTGTCTGGGGCATTTGAAGGGGTTCCAGGAGGCAGTGAGGACCAGCATCACTTTTCCCCGCTGGCACCTTTGCTGTGGCAGCAAAACCTTAATGTTTGTCCTTTTTGCTCCGGAGGCTGCCGAGAGTGAAAACAGGTGCTTTTGAGGATGGAGTCCGCAGGAAAGCAGAGAGGGCCAAATTGTCTGGGGCATTTGAAGGGGTTCCAGGAGGCAGTGAGGACCAGCATCACTTTTCCCCGCTGGCACCTTTGCTGTGGCAGCAAAAGCTGGACGTTTGTCTTTTGTGCTCTAAACAACGCCGAAAGCGAAAACAGGTGCTTTTGAGGATGGAGTCCGCAGGAAAGCAGAGAGGGCCAAATTGTCTGGGGCATTTGAAGGGGTTCCAGGAGGCAGTGAGGACCAGCATCACTTTTCCCCGCTGGCACCTTTGCTGTGGCAGCAAAAGCTGGACGTTTGTCTTTTTTGCTCCGGAGGCTGCCGAGAGTGAAAACAGGTGCTTTTGAGGATGGCGTCCGCAGGAAAGAAGAGAGGGCCAAATTGTCTGGGGCATTTGAAGGGGTTCCAGGAGGCATAGAGGACCAGCATAACTTTTCCCCGCTGGCACCTTTGCTGTGGCAGCAAAAGCTGGACGTTTGTCTTTTTTGCTCCGGAGCCCGCCGAGAGTGAAAACAGGTGCTTTTGAGGATGGAGTCCGCAGGAAAGCAGAGAGGGCCAAATTGTCTGGGGCATTTGAAGGGGTTCCAGGAGGCAGTGAGGACCAGCATCACTTTTCCCCGCTGGCACCTTTGCTGTGGCTGCAAAAGCTGGACGTTTGTCTTTTCTGCTCCGGAGGCTGCCGAGAGTGAAAACAGGTGCTTTTGAGGATGGAGTCCGCAGGAAAGCATAGAGGGCCAAATTGTCTGGGGCATTTGAAGGGGTTCCAGGAGGCAGTGAGGACCAGCATCACTTTTCCCCGCTGGCACCTTTGCTGTGGCAGCAAAAGCTGGACGTTTTTCTTTTTTGCTCCGGAGCCCGCCGAGAGTGAAAACAGGTGCTTTTGAGGATGGAGTCCGCAGGAAAGCAGAGAGGGCCAAATTGTCTGGGGCATTTGAAGGGGTTCCAGGAGGCAGTGAGGACCAGCATCACTTTTCCCCGCTGGCACCTTTGCTGTGGCAGCAAAAGCTGGACGTTTTTCTTTTTGGTCCTGAGGCTGCCGGAAGTGAAAACAGGTGCTTTTGAGGATGGAGTCCGCAGGAAAGCAGAGAGGGCCAAATTGTCTGGGGCATTTGAAGGGGTTCCAGGAGGCAGTGAGGACCAGCATCACTTTTCCCCGCTGCCACCTTTGCTGTGGCAGCATAAGCTGGACGTTTGTCTTTTTTGCTCCGGAGGGCGCCGAAAGCGAAAACAGGTGCTTTTGAGGATGGAGTCTGCAGGAAAGCAGAGAGGGCCAAATTGTCTGGGGCATTTGAAGGGGTTCCAGGAGGCAGTGAGGACCAGCATCACTTTTCCCCGCTGGCACCTTTGCTGTGGCAGCAAAAGCTGGACGTTTTGTCTTTTTTGCTCCTGAGGCTGCCGAGAGTGAAAAGAGGTGCTTTTGAGGATGGAGTCCGCAGGAAAGCAGAGAGGGCCAAATTGTCTGGGGCATTTGAAGGGGTTCCAGGAGGCAGTGAGGACCAGCATCACTTTTCCCCGCTGGCACCTTTGCTGTGGCAGCAAAAGCTGGACGTTTGTCCTTTTTGCTCCGGAGGCTGCCGAGAGTGAAAACAGGTGCTTTTGAGGATGGAGTCCGCAGGAAAGCAGAGAGGGCCAAATTGTCTGGGGCATTTGAAGGGGTTCCAGGAGGCAGTGAGGACCAGCATCACTTTTCCCCGCTGGCACCTTTGCTGTGGCAGCAAAAGCTGGACATTTGTCTTTTTTGCTCCTGAGGCTGCCGAAAGCGAAACAGGTGCTTTTGAGGATGGAGTCTGCAGGAAAGCAGAGAGGGCCAAATTGTCTGGGGCATTTGAAGGGGTTCCAGGAGGCAGTGAGGACCAGCATCACTTTTCCCCGCTGGCACCTTTGCTGTGGCAGCAAAAGCTGGACGTTTTTCTTTTTGGTCCTGAGGCTGCCAAGAGTGAAAACAGGTGCTTTTGAGGATGGAGTCCGCAGGAAAGCAGAGAGGGCCAAATTGTCTGGGGCATTTGAAGGGGTTCCAGGAGGCAGTGAGGACCAGCATCACTTTTCCCCGCTGCCACCTTTGCTGTGGCAGCATAAGCTGGACGTTTGTCTTTTTTGCTCCGGAGGGCGCCGAAAGCGAAAACAGGTGCTTTTGAGGATGGAGTCTGCAGGAAAGCAGAGAGGGCCAAATTGTCTGGGGCATTTGAAGGGGTTCCAGGAGGCAGTGAGGACCAGCATCACTTTTCCCCGCTGGCACCTTTGCTGTGGCAGCAAAAGCTGGACGTTTGTCTTTTTTGCTCTAAACACCGCCGAAAGCGAAAAAACGTGCTTTTGAGGATGGAGTCCGCAGGAAAGCAGAGAGGGCCAAATTGTCTGGGGCATTTGAAGGGGTTCCAGGAGGCAGTGAGGACCAGCATCACTTTTCCCTGCTGCCACCTTTGCTGTGGCAGCAAAAGCTGGACGTTTGTCTTTTTTGCTCCTGAGGCTGCCGAGAGTGAAAACAGGTGCTTTTGAGGATGGAGTCCGCAGGAAAGCAGAGAGGGCCAAATTGTCTGGGGCATTTGAAGGGGTTCCAGGAGGCAGTGAGGACCAGCATCACTTTTCCCCGCTGCCACCTTTGCTGTGGCAGCAAAAGCTGGACGTTTGTCTTTTTTGCTCCTGAGGCTGCCGAGAGTGAAAACAGGTGCTTTTGAGGATGGAGTCCGCAGGAAAGCAGAGAGGGCCAAATTGTCTGGGGCATTTGAAGGGGTTCCAGGAGGCAGTGAGGACCAGCATCACTTTTCCCCGCTGGCACCTTTGCTGTGGCAGCAAAACCTTAATGTTTGTCCTTTTTGCTCCGGAGGCTGCCGAGAGTGAAAACAGGTGCTTTTGAGGATGGAGTCCGCAGGAAAGCAGAGAGGGCCAAATTGTCTGGGGCATTTGAAGGGGTTCCAGGAGGCAGTGAGGACCAGCATCACTTTTCCCCGCTGGCACCTTTGCTGTGGCAGCAAAACCTTAATGTTTGTCCTTTTTGCTCCGGAGGCTGCCGAGAGTGAAAACAGGTGCTTTTGAGGATGGAGTCCGCAGGAAAGCAGAGAGGGCCAAATTGTCTGGGGCATTTGAAGGGGTTCCAGGAGGCAGTGAGGACCAGCATCACTTTTCCCCGCTGGCACCTTTGCTGTGGCAGCAAAAGCTGGACGTTTGTCTTTTGTGCTCTAAACAACGCCGAAAGCGAAAACAGGTGCTTTTGAGGATGGAGTCCGCAGGAAAGCAGAGAGGGCCAAATTGTCTGGGGCATTTGAAGGGGTTCCAGGAGGCAGTGAGGACCAGCATCACTTTTCCCCGCTGCCACCTTTGCTGTGGCAGCAAAAGCTGGACGTTTGTCTTTTTTGCTCCGGAGGCTGCCGAGAGTGAAAACAGGTGCTTTTGAGGATGGCGTCCGCAGGAAAGAAGAGAGGGCCAAATTGTCTGGGGCATTTGAAGGGGTTCCAGGAGGCATAGAGGACCAGCATAACTTTTCCCCGCTGGCACCTTTGCTGTGGCAGCAAAAGCTGGACGTTTGTCTTTTTTGCTCCGGAGCCCGCCGAGAGTGAAAACAGGTGCTTTTGAGGATGGAGTCCGCAGGAAAGCAGAGAGGGCCAAATTGTCTGGGGCATTTGAAGGGGTTCCAGGAGGCAGTGAGGACCAGCATCACTTTTCCCCGCTGGCACCTTTGCTGTGGCTGCAAAAGCTGGACGTTTGTCTTTTCTGCTCCGGAGGCTGCCGAGAGTGAAAACAGGTGCTTTTGAGGATGGAGTCCGCAGGAAAGCATAGAGGGCCAAATTGTCTGGGGCATTTGAAGGGGTTCCAGGAGGCAGTGAGGACCAGCATCACTTTTCCCCGCTGGCACCTTTGCTGTGGCAGCAAAAGCTGGACGTTTTTCTTTTTTGCTCCGGAGCCCGCCGAGAGTGAAAACAGGTGCTTTTGAGGATGGAGTCCGCAGGAAAGCAGAGAGGGCCAAATTGTCTGGGGCATTTGAAGGGGTTCCAGGAGGCAGTGAGGACCAGCATCACTTTTCCCCGCTGGCACCTTTGCTGTGGCAGCAAAAGCTGGACGTTTTTCTTTTTGGTCCTGAGGCTGCCGGAAGTGAAAACAGGTGCTTTTGAGGATGGAGTCCGCAGGAAAGCAGAGAGGGCCAAATTGTCTGGGGCATTTGAAGGGGTTCCAGGAGGCAGTGAGGACCAGCATCACTTTTCCCCGCTGCCACCTTTGCTGTGGCAGCATAAGCTGGACGTTTGTCTTTTTTGCTCCGGAGGGCGCCGAAAGCGAAAACAGGTGCTTTTGAGGATGGAGTCTGCAGGAAAGCAGAGAGGGCCAAATTGTCTGGGGCATTTGAAGGGGTTCCAGGAGGCAGTGAGGACCAGCATCACTTTTCCCCGCTGGCACCTTTGCTGTGGCAGCAAAAGCTGGACGTTTGTCCTTTTTGCTCCGGAGGCTGCCGAGAGTGAAAACAGGTGCTTTTGAGGATGGAGTCCGCAGGAAAGCAGAGAGGGCCAAATTGTCTGGGGCATTTGAAGGGGTTCCAGGAGGCAGTGAGGACCAGCATCACTTTTCCCCGCTGGCACCTTTGCTGTGGCAGCAAAAGCTGGACATTTGTCTTTTTTGCTCCTGAGGCTGCCGAAAGCGAAACAGGTGCTTTTGAGGATGGAGTCTGCAGGAAAGCAGAGAGGGCCAAATTGTCTGGGGCATTTGAAGGGGTTCCAGGAGGCAGTGAGGACCAGCATCACTTTTCCCCGCTGGCACCTTTGCTGTGGCAGCAAAAGCTGGACGTTTTTCTTTTTGGTCCTGAGGCTGCCAAGAGTGAAAACAGGTGCTTTTGAGGATGGAGTCCGCAGGAAAGCAGAGAGGGCCAAATTGTCTGGGGCATTTGAAGGGGTTCCAGGAGGCAGTGAGGACCAGCATCACTTTTCCCCGCTGCCACCTTTGCTGTGGCAGCATAAGCTGGACGTTTGTCTTTTTTGCTCCGGAGGGCGCCGAAAGCGAAAACAGGTGCTTTTGAGGATGGAGTCTGCAGGAAAGCAGAGAGGGCCAAATTGTCTGGGGCATTTGAAGGGGTTCCAGGAGGCAGTGAGGACCAGCATCACTTTTCCCCGCTGGCACCTTTGCTGTGGCAGCAAAAGCTGGACGTTTGTCTTTTTTGCTCTAAACACCGCCGAAAGCGAAAAAACGTGCTTTTGAGGATGGAGTCCGCAGGAAAGCAGAGAGGGCCAAATTGTCTGGGGCATTTGAAGGGGTTCCAGGAGGCAGTGAGGACCAGCATCACTTTTCCCTGCTGCCACCTTTGCTGTGGCAGCAAAAGCTGGACGTTTGTCTTTTTTGCTCCTGAGGCTGCCGAGAGTGAAAACAGGTGCTTTTGAGGATGGAGTCCGCAGGAAAGCAGAGAGGGCCAAATTGTCTGGGGCATTTGAAGGGGTTCCAGGAGGCAGTGAGGACCAGCATCACTTTTCCCCGCTGCCACCTTTGCTGTGGCAGCAAAAGCTGGACGTTTGTCTTTTTTGCTCCTGAGGCTGCCGAGAGTGAAAACAGGTGCTTTTGAGGATGGAGTCCGCAGGAAAGCAGAGAGGGCCAAATTGTCTGGGGCATTTGAAGGGGTTCCAGGAGGCAGTGAGGACCAGCATCACTTTTCCCCGCTGGCACCTTTGCTGTGGCAGCAAAACCTTAATGTTTGTCCTTTTTGCTCCGGAGGCTGCCGAGAGTGAAAACAGGTGCTTTTGAGGATGGAGTCCGCAGGAAAGCAGAGAGGGCCAAATTGTCTGGGGCATTTGAAGGGGTTCCAGGAGGCAGTGAGGACCAGCATCACTTTTCCCCGCTGGCACCTTTGCTGTGGCAGCAAAAGCTGGACGTTTGTCTTTTGTGCTCTAAACAACGCCGAAAGCGAGAACAGGTGCTTTTGAGGATGGAGTCCGCAGGAAAGAAGAGAGGGCCAAATTGTCTGGGGCATTTGAAGGGGTTCCAGGAGGCAGTGAGGACCAGCATCACTTTTCCCCGCTGGCACCTTTGCTGTGGCAGCAAAAGCTGGACGTTTGTCTTTTTTGCTCCGGAGGCTGCCGAGAGTGAAAACAGGTGCTTTTGAGGATGGCGTCCGCAGGAAAGAAGAGAGGGCCAAATTGTCTGGGGCATTTGAAGGGGTTCCAGGAGGCATAGAGGACCAGCATCACTTTTCCCCGCTGGCACCTTTGCTGTGGCAGCAAAAGCTGGACGTTTGTCTTTTTTGCTCCGGAGCCCGCCGAGAGTGAAAACAGGTGCTTTTGAGGATGGAGTCCGCAGGAAAGCAGAGAGGGCCAAATTGTCTGGGGCATTTGAAGGGGTTCCAGGAGGCAGTGAGGACCAGCATCACTTTTCCCCGCTGGCACCTTTGCTGTGGCTGCAAAAGCTGGACGTTTGTCTTTTCTGCTCTGGAGGCTGCCGAGAGTGAAAACAGGTGCTTTTGAGGATGGAGTCCGCAGGAAAGCAGAGAGGGCCAAATTGTCTGGGGCATTTGAAGGGGTTCCAGGAGGCAGTGAGGACCAGCATCACTTTTCCCCGCTGGCACCTTTGCTGTGGCAGCAAAAGCTGGACGTTTTTCTTTTTGGTCCTGAGGCTGCCGAGAGTGAAAACAGGTGCTTTTGAGGATGGAGTCCGCAGGAAAGCAGAGAGGGCCAAATTGTCTGGGGCATTTGAAGGGGTTCCAGGAGGCAGTGAGGACCAGCATCACTTTTCCCCGCTGCCACCTTTGCTGTGGCAGCATAAGCTGGACGTTTGTCTTTTTTGCTCCGGAGGGCGCCGAAAGCGAAAACAGGTGCTTTTGAGGATGGAGTCTGCAGGAAAGCAGAGAGGGCCAAATTGTCTGGGGCATTTGAAGGGGTTCCAGGAGGCAGTGAGGACCAGCATCACTTTTCCCCGCTGCCACCTTTGCTGTGGCAGCAAAAGCTGGACGTTTGTCTTTTTTGCTCCTGAGGCTGCCGAGAGTGAAAACAGGTGCTTTTGAGGATGGAGTCCGCAGGAAAGCAGAGAGGGCCAATTTGTCTGGGGCATTTGAAGGGGTTCCAGGAGGCAGTGAGGACCAGCATCACTTTTCCCCGCTGCCACCTTTGCTGTGGCAGCAAAAGCTGGACGTTTGTCTTTTTTGCTCCTGAGGCTGCCGAGAGTGAAAACAGGTGCTTTTGAGGATGGAGTCCGCAGGAAAGCAGAGAGGGCCAAATTGTCTGGGGCATTTGAAGGGGTTCCAGGAGGCAGTGAGGACCAGCATCACTTTTCCCCGCTGGCACCTTTGCTGTGGCTGCAAAAGCTGGACGTTTGTCTTTTCTGCTCCGGAGGCTGCCGAGAGTGAAAACAGGTGCTTTTGAGGATGGAGTCCGCAGGAAAGCAGAGAGGGCCAAATTGTCTGGGGCATTTGAAGGGGTTCCAGGAGGCAGTGAGGACCAGCATCACTTTTCCCCGCTGGCACCTTTGCTGTGGCAGCAAAACCTTAATGTTTGTCCTTTTTGCTCCGGAGGCTGCCGAGAGTGAAAACAGGTGCTTTTGAGGATGGAGTCTGCATGAAAGCAGAGAGGGCCAAATTGTCTGGGCCATTTGAAGGGGTTCCAGGAGGCAGTGAGGACCAGCATCACTTTTCCCCGCTGGCACCTTTGCTGTGGCAGCAAAAGCTGGACGTTTGTCTTTTGTGCTCTAAACAACGCCGAAAGCGAAAACAGGTGCTTTTGAGGATGGAGTGCGCAGGAAAGCAGAGAGGGCCAAATTGTCTGGGGCATTTGAAGGGGTTCCAGGAGGCAGTGAGGACCAGCATCACTTTTCCCCGCTGCCACCTTTGCTGTGGCAGCAAAAGCTGGACGTTTGTCTTTTTTGCTCCGGAGGCTGCCGAGAGTGAAAACAGGTGCTTTTGAGGATGGCGTCCGCAGGAAAGAAGAGAGGGCCAAATTGTCTGGGGCATTTGAAGGGGTTCCAGGAGGCATAGAGGACCAGCATCACTTTTCCCCGCTGGCACCTTTGCTGTGGCAGCAAAAGCTGGACGTTTTTCTTTTTTGCTCCGGAGCCCGCCGAGAGTGAAAAGAGGTGCTTTTGAGGATGGAGTCTGCAGGAAAGCAGAGAGGGCCAAATTGTCTGGGGCATTTGAAGGGGTTCCAGGAGGCAGTGAGGACCAGCATCACTTTTCCCCGCTGGCACCTTTGCTGTGGCAGCAAAAGCTGGACGTTTGTCTTTTTTGCTCTAAACACCGCCGAAAGCGAAAAAACGTGCTTTTGAGGATGGAGTCCGCAGGAAAGCAGAGAGGGCCAAATTGTCTGGGGCATTTGAAGGGGTTCCAGGAGGCAGTGAGGACCAGCATCACTTTTCCCCGCTGGCACCTTTGCTGTGGCAGCAAAAGCTGGACGTTTGTCTTTTTTGCTCCTGAGGCTGCCGAGAGTGAAAACAGGTGCTTTTGAGGATGGAGTCGGCAGGAAAGCAGAGAGGGCCAAATTGTCTGGGGCATTTGAAGGGGTTCCAGGAGGCAGTGAGGACCAGCATCACTTTTCCCCGCTGCCACCTTTGCTGTGGCAGCAAAAGCTGGACGTTTGTCTTTTTTGCTCCTGAGGCTGCCGAGAGTGAAAACAGGTGCTTTTGAGGATGGAGTCCGCAGGAAAGCAGAGAGGGCCAAATTGTCTGGGGCATTTGAAGGGGTTCCAGGAGGCAGTGAGGACCAGCATCACTTTTCCCCGCTGCCACCTTTGCTGTGGCAGCAAAACCTTAACGTTTGTCCTTTTTGCTCCGGAGGCTGCCGAGAGTGAAAACAGGTGCTTTTGAGGATGGAGTCCGCAGGAAAGCAGAGAGGGCCAAATTGTCTGGGGCATTTGAAGGGGTTCCAGGAGGCAGTGAGGACCAGCATCACTTTTCCCCGCTGGCACCTTTGCTGTGGCAGCAAAAGCTGGACGTTTGTCTTTTGTGCTCTAAACACCGCCGAAAGCGAAAACAGGTGCTTTTGAGGATGGAGTGCGCAGGAAAGCAGAGAGGGCCAAATTGTCTGGGGCATTTGAAGGGGTTCCAGGAGGCAGTGAGGACCAGCATCACTTTTCCCCGCTGCCACCTTTGCTGTGGCAGCAAAAGCTGGACGTTTGTCTTTTTTGCTACTGAGCCCGCCGAGAGTGAAAACAGGTGCTTTTGAGGATGGCGTCCGCAGGAAAGAAGAGAGGGCCAAATTGTCTGGGGCATTTGAAGGGGTTCCAGGAGGCAGTGAGGACCAGCATCACTTTTCCCCGCTGGCACCTTTGCTGTGGCAGCAAAAGCTGGACGTTTGTCTTTTTTGCTCCGGAGCCCGCCGAGAGTGAAAACAGGTGCTTTTGAGGATGGAGTCCGCAGGAAAGCAGAGAGGGCCAAATTGTCTGGGGCATTTGAAGGGGTTCCAGGAGGCAGTGAGGACCAGCATCACTTTTCCCCGCTGGCACCTTTGCTGTGGCTGCAAAAGCTGGACGTTTGTCTTTTCTGCTCCGGAGGCTGCCGAGAGTGAAAACAGGTGCTTTTGAGGATGGAGTCCGCAGGAAAGCAGAGAGGGCCAAATTGTCTGGGGCATTTGAAGGGGTTCCAGGAGGCAGTGAGGACCAGCATCACTTTTCCCCGCTGGCACCTTTGCTGTGGCAGCAAAAGCTGGACGTTTGTCTTTTTGGTCCTGAGGCTGCCAAGAGTGAAAACAGGTGCTTTTGAGGATGGAGTCCGCAGGAAAGCAGAGAGGGCCAAATTGTATGGGGCATTTGAAGGGGTTCCAGGAGGCAGTGAGGACCAGCATCACTTTTCCCCGCTGCCACCTTTGCTGTGGCAGCATAAGCTGGACGTTTGTCTTTTTTGCTCCGGAGGGCGCCGAAAGCGAAAACAGGTGCTTTTGAGGATGGAGTCTGCAGGAAAGCAGAGAGGGCCAAATTGTCTGGGGCATTTGAAGGGGTTCCAGGAGGCAGTGAGGACCAGCATCACTTTTCCCCGCTGGCACCTTTGCTGTGGCAGCAAAAGCTGGACGTTTTTCTTTTTGGTCCTGAGGCTGCCAATAGTGAAAACAGGTGCTTTTGAGGATGGAGTCCGCAGGAAAGCAGAGAGGGCCAAATTGTCTGGGGCATTTGAAGGGGTTCCAGGAGGCAGTGAGGACCAGCATCACTTTTCCCCGCTGCCACCTTTGCTGTGGCAGCATAAGCTGGACGTTTGTCTTTTTTGCTCCGGAGGGCGCCGAAAGCGAAAACAGGTGCTTTTGAGGATGGAGTCTGCAGGAAAGCAGAGAGGGCCAAATTGTCTGGGGCATTTGAAGGGGTTCCAGGAGGCAGTGAGGACCAGCATCACTTTTCCCCGCTGGCACCTTTGCTGTGGCAGCAAAAGCTGGACGTTTTTCTTTTTTGCTCTAAACACCGCCGAAAGCGAAAAAACGTGCTTTTGAGGATGGAGTCCGCAGGAAAGCAGAGAGGGCCAAATTGTCTGGGGCATTTGAAGGGGTTCCAGGAGGCAGTGAGGACCAGCATCACTTTTCCCCGCTGCCACCTTTGCTGTGGCAGCAAAAGCTGGACGTTTGTCTTTTTTGCTCCTGAGGCTGCCGAGAGTGAAAACAGGTGCTTTTGAGGATGGAGTCCGCAGGAAAGCAGAGAGGGCCAATTTGTCTGGGGCATTTGAAGGGGTTCCAGGAGGCAGTGAGGACCAGCATCACTTTTCCCCGCTGGCACCTTTGCTGTGGCAGCAAAAGCTGGACGTTTGTCTTTTTTGCTCCTGAGGCTGCCGAGAGTGAAAACAGGTGCTTTTGAGGATGGAGTCCGCAGGAAAGCAGAGAGGGCCAAATTGTCTGGGGCATTTGAAGGGGTTCCAGGAGGCAGTGAGGACCAGCATCACTTTTCCCCGCTGCCACCTTTGCTGTGGCAGCAAAACCTTAATGTTTGTCCTTTTTGCTCCGGAGGCTGCCGAGAGTGAAAACAGGTGCTTTTGAGGATGGAGTCCGCAGGAAAGCAGAGAGGGCCAAATTGTCTGGGGCATTTGAAGGGGTTCCAGGAGGCAGTGAGGACCAGCATCACTTTTCCCCGCTGGCACCTTTGCTGTGGCAGCAAAAGCTGGACGTTTGTCTTTTGTGCTCTAAACAACGCCGAAAGCGAAAACAGGTGCTTTTGAGGATGGAGTCCGCAGGAAAGCAGAGAGGGCCAAATTGTCTGGGGCATTTGAAGGGGTTCCAGGAGGCAGTGAGGACCAGCATCACTTTTCCCCGCTGCCACCTTTGCTGTGGCAGCAAAAGCTGGACGTTTGTCTTTTTTGCTCCGGAGGCTGCCGAGAGTGAAAACAGGTGCTTTTGAGGATGGCGTCCGCAGGAAAGAAGAGAGGGCCAAATTGTCTGGGGCATTTGAAGGGGTTCCAGGAGGCATAGAGGACCAGCATAACTTTTCCCCGCTGGCACCTTTGCTGTGGCAGCAAAAGCTGGACGTTTGTCTTTTTTGCTCCTGAGGCTGCCGAGAGTGAAAACAGGTGCTTTTGAGGATGGAGTCCGCAGGAAAGCAGAGAGGGCCAAATTGTCTGGGGCATTTGAAGGGGTTCCAGGAGGCAGTGAGGACCAGCATCACTTTTCCCCGCTGGCACCTTTGCTGTGGCTGCAAAAGCTGGACGTTTGTCTTTTCTGCTCCGGAGGCTGCCGAGAGTGAAAACAGGTGCTTTTGAGGATGGAGTCCGCAGGAAAGCATAGAGGGCCAAATTGTCTGGGGCATTTGAAGGGGTTCCAGGAGGCAGTGAGGACCAGCATCACTTTTCCCCGCTGGCACCTTTGCTGTGGCAGCAAAAGCTGGACGTTTTTCTTTTTTGCTCCGGAGCCCGCCGAGAGTGAAAACAGGTGCTTTTGAGGATGGAGTCCGCAGGAAAGCAGAGAGGGCCAAATTGTCTGGGGCATTTGAAGGGGTTCCAGGAGGCAGTGAGGACCAGCATCACTTTTCCCCGCTGGCACCTTTGCTGTGGCAGCAAAAGCTGGACGTTTTTCTTTTTGGTCCTGAGGCTGCCGGAAGTGAAAACAGGTGCTTTTGAGGATGGAGTCCGCAGGAAAGCAGAGAGGGCCAAATTGTCTGGGGCATTTGAAGGGGTTCCAGGAGGCAGTGAGGACCAGCGTCACTTTTCCCCGCTGCCACCTTTGCTGTGGCAGCATAAGCTGGACGTTTGTCTTTTTTGCTCCGGAGGGCGCCGAAAGCGAAAACAGGTGCTTTTGAGGATGGAGTCTGCAGGAAAGCAGAGAGGGCCAAATTGTCTGGGGCATTTGAAGGGGTTCCAGGAGGCAGTGAGGACCAGCATCACTTTTCCCCGCTGCCACCTTTGCTGTGGCAGCAAAAGCTGGACGTTTTGTCTTTTTTGCTCCTGAGGCTGCCGAGAGTGAAAACAGGTGCTTTTGAGGATGGAGTCCGCAGGAAAGCAGAGAGGGCCAAATTGTCTGGGGCATTTGAAGGGGTTCCAGGAGGCAGTGAGGACCAGCATCACTTTTCCCCGCTGGCACCTTTGCTGTGGCAGCAAAAGCTGGACATTTGTCTTTTTTGCTCCTGAGGCTGCCGAAAGCGAAAACAGGTGCTTTTGAGGATGGAGTCTGCAGGAAAGCAGAGAGGGCCAAATTGTCTGGGGCATTTGAAGGGGTTCCAGGAGGCAGTGAGGACCAGCATCACTTTTCCCCGCTGGCACCTTTGCTGTGGCAGCAAAAGCTGGACGTTTTTCTTTTTGGTCCTGAGGCTGCCAAGAGTGAAAACAGGTGCTTTTGAGGATGGAGTCCGCAGGAAAGCAGAGAGGGCCAAATTGTCTGGGGCATTTGAAGGGGTTCCAGGAGGCAGTGAGGACCAGCATCACTTTTCCCCGCTGCCACCTTTGCTGTGGCAGCATAAGCTGGACGTTTGTCTTTTTTGCTCCGGAGGGCGCCGAAAGCGAAAACAGGTGCTTTTGAGGATGGAGTCTGCAGGAAAGCAGAGAGGGCCAAATTGTCTGGGGCATTTGAAGGGGTTCCAGGAGGCAGTGAGGACCAGCATCACTTTTCCCCGCTGGCACCTTTGCTGTGGCAGCAAAAGCTGGACGTTTTTCTTTTTTGCTCTAAACACCGCCGAAAGCGAAAAAACGTGCTTTTGAGGATGGAGTCCGCAGGAAAGCAGAGAGGGCCAAATTGTCTGGGGCATTTGAAGGGGTTCCAGGAGGCAGTGAGGACCAGCATCACTTTTCCCTGCTGCCACCTTTGCTGTGGCAGCAAAAGCTGGACGTTTGTCTTTTTTGCTCCTGAGGCTGCCGAGAGTGAAAACAGGTGCTTTTGAGGATGGAGTCCGCAGGAAAGCAGAGAGGGCCAAATTGTCTGGGGCATTTGAAGGGGTTCCAGGAGGCAGTGAGGACCAGCATCACTTTTCCCCGCTGCCACCTTTGCTGTGGCAGCAAAAGCTGGACGTTTGTCTTTTTTGCTCCTGAGGCTGCCGAGAGTGAAAACAGGTGCTTTTGAGGATGGAGTCCGCAGGAAAGCAGAGAGGGCCAAATTGTCTGGGGCATTTGAAGGGGTTCCAGGAGGCAGTGAGGACCAGCATCACTTTTCCCCGCTGGCACCTTTGCTGTGGCAGCAAAACCTTAATGTTTGTCCTTTTTGCTCCGGAGGCTGCCGAGAGTGAAAACAGGTGCTTTTGAGGATGGAGTCCGCAGGAAAGCAGAGAGGGCCAAATTGTCTGGGGCATTTGAAGGGGTTCCAGGAGGCAGTGAGGACCAGCATCACTTTTCCCCGCTGGCACCTTTGCTGTGGCAGCAAAAGCTGGACGTTTGTCTTTTGTGCTCTAAAAAACGCCGAAAGCGAAAACAGGTGCTTTTGAGGATGGAGTCCGCAGGAAAGAAGAGAGGGCCAAATTGTCTGGGGCATTTGAAGGGGTTCCAGGAGGCAGTGAGGACCAGCATCACTTTTCCCCGCTGCCACCTTTGCTGTGGCAGCAAAAGCTGGACGTTTGTCTTTTTTGCTCCGGAGGCTGCCGAGAGTGAAAACAGGTGCTTTTGAGGATGGCGTCCGCAGGAAAGAAGAGAGGGCCAAATTGTCTGGGGCATTTGAAGGGGTTCCAGGAGGCATAGAGGACCAGCATCACTTTTCCCCGCTGGCACCTTTGCTGTGGCAGCAAAAGCTGGACGTTTGTCTTTTTTGCTCCGGAGCCCGCCGAGAGTGAAAACAGGTGCTTTTGAGGATGGAGTCCGCAGGAAAGCAGAGAGGGCCAAATTGTCTGGGGCATTTGAAGGGGTTCCAGGAGGCAGTGAGGACCAGCATCACTTTTCCCCGCTGGCACCTTTGCTGTGGCTGCAAAAGCTGGACGTTTGTCTTTTCTGCTCCGGAGGCTGCCGAGAGTGAAAACAGGTGCTTTTGAGGATGGAGTCCGCAGGAAAGCAGAGAGGGCCAAATTGTCTGGGGCATTTGAAGGGGTTCCAGGAGGCAGTGAGGACCAGCATCACTTTTCCCCGCTGGCACCTTTGCTGTGGCAGCAAAAGCTGGACGTTTTTCTTTTTGGTCCTGAGGCTGCCGAGAGTGAAAACAGGTGCTTTTGAGGATGGAGTGCGCAGGAAAGCAGAGAGGGCCAAATTGTCTGGGGCATTTGAAGGGGTTCCAGGAGGCAGTGAGGACCAGCATCACTTTTCCCCGCTGCCACCTTTGCTGTGGCAGCATAAGCTGGACGTTTGTCTTTTTTGCTCCGGAGGGCGCCGAAAGCGAAAACAGGTGCTTTTGAGGATGGAGTCTGCAGGAAAGCAGAGAGGGCCAAATTGTCTGGGGCATTTGAAGGGGTTCCAGGAGGCAGTGAGGACCAGCATCACTTTTCCCCGCTGCCACCTTTGCTGTGGCAGCAAAAGCTGGACGTTTTTCTTTTTTGCTCTAAACACCGCCGAAAGCGAAAAAACGTGCTTTTGAGGATGGAGTCCGCAGGAAAGCAGAGAGGGCCAAATTGTCTGGGGCATTTGAAGGGGTTCCAGGAGGCAGTGAGGACCAGCATCACTTTTCCCCGCTGCCACCTTTGCTGTGGCAGCAAAAGCTGGACGTTTGTCTTTTTTGCTCCTGAGGCTGCCGAGAGTGAAAACAGGTGCTTTTGAGGATGGAGTCCGCAGGAAAGCAGAGAGGGCCAATTTGTCTGGGGCATTTGAAGGGGTTCCAGGAGGCAGTGAGGACCAGCATCACTTTTCCCCGCTGCCACCTTTGCTGTGGCAGCAAAAGCTGGACGTTTGTCTTTTTTGCTCCTGAGGCTGCCGAGAGTGAAAACAGGTGCTTTTGAGGATGGAGTCCGCAGGAAAGCAGAGAGGGCCAAATTGTCTGGGGCATTTGAAGGGGTTCCAGGAGGCAGTGAGGACCAGCATCACTTTTCCCCGCTGGCACCTTTGCTGTGGCAGCAAAACCTTAATGTTTGTCCTTTTTGCTCCGGAGGCTGCCGAGAGTGAAAACAGGTGCTTTTGAGGATGGAGTCCGCAGGAAAGCAGAGAGGGCCAAATTGTCTGGGGCATTTGAAGGGGTTCCAGGAGGCAGTGAGGACCAGCATCACTTTTCCCCGCTGGCACCTTTGCTGTGGCAGCAAAAGCTGGACGTTTGTCTTTTGTGCTCTAAACAACGCCGAAAGCGAAAACAGGTGCTTTTGAGGATGGAGTCCGCAGGAAAGCAGAGAGGGCCAAATTGTCTGGGGCATTTGAAGGGGTTCCAGGAGGCAGTGAGGACCAGCATCACTTTTCCCCGCTGCCACCTTTACTGTGGCAGCATAAGCTGGACGTTTGTCTTTTTTGCTCCGGAGGGCGCCGAAAGCGAAAACAGGTGCTTTTGAGGATGGAGTCTGCAGGAAAGCAGAGAGGGCCAAATTGTCTGGGGCATTTGAAGGGGTTCCAGGAGGCAGTGAGGACCAGCATCACTTTTCCCCGCTGCCACCTTTGCTGTGGCAGCAAAAGCTGGACGTTTTGTCTTTTTTGCTCCTGAGGCTGCCGAGAGTGAAAACAGGTGCTTTTGAGGATGGAGTCCGCAGGAAAGCAGAGAGGGCCAAATTGTCTGGGGCATTTGAAGGGGTTCCAGGAGGCAGTGAGGACCAGCATCACTTTTCCCCGCTGGCACCTTTGCTGTGGCAGCAAAAGCTGGACGTTTGTCTTTTTTGCTCCGGAGCCCGCCGAGAGTGAAAACAGGTGCTTTTGAGGATGGAGTCCGCAGGAAAGCAGAGAGGGCCAAATTCTCTGGGGCATTTGAAGGGGTTCCAGGAGGCAGTGAGGACCAGCATCACTTTTCCCTGCTGGCACCTTTGCTGTGGCTGCAAAAGCTGGACGTTTGTCTTTTTTGCTCCGGAGGCTGCCGAGTGTGAAAACAGGTGCTTTTGAGGATGGAGTCCGCAGGAAAACATAGAGGGCCAAATTGTCTGGGGCATTTGAAGGGGTTCCAGGAGGCAGTGAGGACCAGCATCACTTTTCCCCGCTGGCACCTTTGCTGTGGCAGCAAAAGCTGGACGTTTTTCTTTTTTGCTCCGGAGCCCGCCGAGAGTGAAAACAGGTGCTTTTGAGGATGGAGTCCGCAGGAAAGCAGAGAGGGCCAAATTGTCTGGGGCATTTGAAGGGGTTCCAGGAGGCAGTGAGGACCAGCATCACTTTTCCCCGCTGGCACCTTTGCTGTGGCAGCAAAAGCTGGACGTTTTTCTTTTTGGTCCTGAGGCTGCCAAGAGTGAAAACAGGTGCTTTTGAGGATGGAGTCCGCAGGAAAGCAGAGAGGGCCAAATTGTCTGGGGCATTTGAAGGGGTTCCAGGAGGCAGTGAGGACCAGCATCACTTTTCCCCGCTGCCACCTTTGCTGTGGCAGCATAAGCTGGACGTTTGTCTTTTTTGCTCCGGAGGGCGCCGAAAGCGAAAACAGGTGCTTTTGAGGATGGAGTCTGCAGGAAAGCAGAGAGGGCCAAATTGTCTGGGGCATTTGAAGGGATTCCAGGAGGCAGTGAGGACCAGCATCACTTTTCCCCGCTGCCACCTTTGCTGTGGCAGCAAAAGCTGGACGTTTTGTCTTTTTTGCTCCTGAGGCTGCCGAGAGTGAAAACAGGTGCTTTTGAGGATGGAGTCCGCAGGAAAGCAGAGAGGGCCAAATTGTCTGGGGCATTTGAAGGGGTTCCAGGAGGCAGTGAGGACCAGCATCACTTTTCCCCGCTGCCACCTTTGCTGTGGCAGCAAAAGCTGGACGTTTGTCCTTTTTGCTCCGGAGGCTGCCGAGAGTGAAAACAGGTGCTTTTGAGGATGGAGTCCGCAGGAAAGCAGAGAGGGCCAAATTGTCTGGGGCATTTGAAGGGGTTCCAGGAGGCAGTGAGGACCAGCATCACTTTTCCCCGCTGGCACCTTTGCTGTGGCAGCAAAAGCTGGACGTTTGTCTTTTTTGCTCCTGAGGCTGCCGAGAGTGAAAACAGGTGCTTTTGAGGATGGAGTCCGCAGGAAAGCATAGAGGGCCAAATTGTCTGGGGCATTTGAAGGGGTTCCAGGAGGCAGTGAGGACCAGCATCACTTTTCCCCGCTGCCACCTTTGCTGTGGCAGCAAAAGCTGGACGTTTGTCTTTTTTGCTCCTGAGGCTGCCGAGAGTGAAAACAGGTGCTTTTGAGGATGGAGTCTGCAGGAAAGCAGAGAGGGCCAAATTGTCTGGGGCATTTGAAGGGGTTCCAGGAGGCAGTGAGGACCAGCATCACTTTTCCCCGCTGGCACCTTTGCTGTATCTGCAAAAGCTGGACGTTTGTCTTTTCTGCTCCGGAGGCTGCCGAGAGTGAAAACAGGTGATTTGAGGATGGAGTCCGCAGGAAAGCATAGAGGGCCAAATTGTCTGGGGCATTTGAAGGGGTTCCAGGAGGCAGTGAGGACCAGCATCACTTTTCCCCGCTGGCACCTTTGCTGTGGCAGCAAAAGCTGGACGTTTGTCTTTTTTGCTCCTGAGGCTGCCGAGAGTGAAAACAGGTGCTTTTGAGGATGGAGTCCGCAGGAAAGAAGAGAGGGCCAAATTGTCTGGGGCATTTGAAGGGGTTCCAGGAGGCAGTGAGGACCAGCATCACTTTTCCCCGCTGCCACCTTTGCTGTGGCAGCATAAGCTGGACGTTTGTCTTTTTTGCTCCGGAGGGCGCTGAAAGCGAAAACAGGTGCTTTTGAGGATGGAGTCTGCAGGAAAGCAGAGAGGGCCAAATTGTCTGGGGCATTTGAAGGGGTTCCAGGAGGCAGTGAGGACCAGCATCACTTTTCCCCGCTGGCACCTTTGCTGTGGCAGCAAAAGCTGGACGTTTGTCTTTTTTGCTACTGAGCCCGGCGAGAGTGAAAACAGGTGCTTTTGAGGATGGCGTCCGCAGGAAAGCAGAGAGGGCCAAATTGTCTGGGGCATTTGAAGGGGTTCCAGGAGGCAGTGAGGACCAGCATCACTTTTCCCCGCTGGCACCTTTGCTGTGGCAGCAAAAGCTGGACGTTTGTCTTTTTTGCTCCGGAGCCCGCCGAGAGTGAAAACAGGTGCTTTTGAGGATGGAGTCCGCAGGAAAGCAGAGAGGGCCAAATTGTCTGGGGCATTTGAAGGGGTTCCAGGAGGCAGTGAGGACCAGCATCACTTTTCCCCGCTGGCACCTTTGCTGTGGCTGCAAAAGCTGGACGTTTGTCTTTTCTGCTCCGGAGGCTGCCGAGAGTGAAAACAGGTGCTTTTGAGGATGGAGTCCGCAGGAAAGCATAGAGGGCCAAATTGTCTGGGGCATTTGAAGGGGTTCCAGGAGGCAGTGAGGACCAGCATCACTTTTCCCCGCTGGCACCTTTGCTGTGGCAGCAAAAGATGGACGTTTGTCTTTTTTGCTCCTGAGGCTGCCGAGAGTGAAAACAGGTGCTTTTGAGGATGGAGTCCGCAGGAAAGAAGAGAGGGCCAAATTGTCTGGGGCATTTGAAGGGGTTCCAGGAGGCAGTGAGGACCAGCATCACTTTTCCCCGCTGCCACCTTTGCTGTGGCAGCATAAGCTGGATGTTTGTCTTTTTTGCTCCGGAGGGCGACGAAAGCGAAAACAGGTGCTTTTGAGGATGGAGTCTGCAGGAAAGCAGAGAGGGCCAAATTGTCTGGGGCATTTGAAGGGGTTCCAGGAGGCAGTGAGGACCAGCATCACTTTTCCCCGCTGGCACCTTTGCTGTGGCAGCAAAAGCTGGACGTTTGTCTTTTTTGCTCTAAACACCGCCGAAAGCGAAAAAACGTGCTTTTGAGGATGGAGTCCGCAGGAAAGCAGAGAGGGCCAAATTGTCTGGGGCATTTGAAGGGGTTCCAGGAGGCAGTGAGGACCAGCATCACTTTTCCCCGCTGGCACCTTTGCTGTGGCAGCAAAAGCTGGACGTTTGTCTTTTTTGCTCCGGAGGCTGCCGAGAGTGAAAACAGGTGCTTTTGAGGATGGAGTCCGCAGGAAAGCATAGAGGGCCAAATTGTCTGGGGCATTTGAAGGGGTTCCAGGAGGCAGTGAGGACCAGCATCACTTTTCCCTGCTGGCACCTTTGCTGTGGCTGCAAAAGCTGGACGTTTGTCCTTTTTTGCTCTAAACACCGCCGAAAGCGAAAAAACGTGCTTTTGAGGATGGAGTCCGCAGGAAAGCAGAGAGGGCCAAATTGTCTGGGGCATTTGAAGGGGTTCCAGGAGGCAGTGAGGACCAGCATCACTTTTCCCCGCTGGCACCTTTGCTGTGGCAGCAAAAGCTGGACGTTTGTCTTTTTTGCTCCTGAGGCTGCCGAGAGTGAAAACAGGTGCTTTTGAGGATGGAGTCCGCAGGAAAGCAGAGAGGGCCAAATTGTCTGGGGCATTTGAAGGGGTTCCAGGAGGCAGTGAGGACCAGCATCACTTTTCCCCGCTGGCACCTTTGCTGTGGCAGCAAAAGCTGGACGTTTGTCTTTTTTGCTCCTGAGGCTGCCGAGAGTGAAAACAGGTGCTTTTGAGGATGGAGTCCGCAGGAAAGCAGAGAGGGCCAAATTGTCTGGGGCATTTGAAGGGGTTCCAGGAGGCAGTGAGGACCAGCATCACTTTTCCCCGCTGGCACCTTTGCTGTGGCAGCAAAAGCTGGACGTTTGTCTTTTTTGCTCCTGAGGCTGCCGAGAGTGAAAACAGGTGCTTTTGAGGATGGAGTCCGCAGGAAAGCAGAGAGGGCCAAATTGTCTGGGGCATTTGAAGGGGTTCCAGGAGGCAGTGAGGACCAGCATCACTTTTCCCCGCTGGCACCTTTGCTGTGGCAGCAAATCCTTAACGTTTGTCCTTTTTGCTCCGGAGGCTGCCGAGAGTGAAAACAAGTGCTTTTGAGGATGGAGTCCGCAGGAAAGCAGAGAGGGGCCAAATTGTCTGGGGCATTTGAAGGGGTTCCAGGAGGCAGTGAGGACCAGCATGACTTTCCCCGCTGGCACCTTTGCTGTGGCAGCAAAAGCTGGACGTTTGTATTTTTGTGCTCTAAACACCGCCGAAAGCGAAAACAGGTGCTTTTGAGGATGGAGTCCGCAGGAAAGCAGAGAGGGCCAAATTGTCTGGGGCATTTGAAGGGGTTCCAGGAGGCAGTGAGGACCAGCATCACTTTTCCCCGCTGCCACCTTTGCTGTGGCAGCAAAAGCTGGACGTTTGTCTTTTTTGCTACTGAGCCCGCCGAGAGTGAAAACAGGTGCTTTTGAGGATGGCGTCCGCAGGAAAGCAGAGAGGGCCAAATTGTCTGGGGCATTTGAAGGGGTTCCAGGAGGCAGTGAGGACCAGCATCACTTTTCCCCGCTGGCACCTTTGCTGTGGCAGCAAAAGCTGGACGTTTGTCTTTTTCACTCCGGAGCCCGCCGAGAGTGAAAACAGGTGCTTTTGAGGATGGAGTCCGCAGGAAAGCAGAGAGGGCCAAATTGTCTGGGGCATTTGAAGGGGTTCCAGGAGGCAGTGAGGACCAGCATCACTTTTCCCCGCTGGCACCTTTGCTGTGGCTGCAAATGCTGGACGTTTGTCTTTTCTGCTCCGGAGGCTGCCGAGAGTGAAAACAGGTGCTTTTGAGGATGGAGTCCGCAGGAAAGCAGAGAGGGCCAAATTGTCTGGGGCATTTGAAGGGGTTCCAGGAGGCAGTGAGGACCAGCATCACTTTTCCCCGCTGGCACCTTTGCTGTGGCAGCAAAAGCTGGACGTTTTTCTTTTTTGCTCCGGAGGCTGCCGAGAGTGAAAACAGGTGCTTTTTTTTGAGGATGGAGTCCGCAGGAAAGAAGAGAGGGCCAAATTGTCTGGGGCATTTGAAGGGGTTCCAGGAGGCAGTGAGGACCAGCATCACTTTTCCCCGCTGGCACCTTTGCTGTGGCAGCAAAAGCTGGACGTTTGTCCTTTTTGCTCCGGAGGCTGCCGAGAGTGAAAACAGGTGCTTTTGAGGATGGAGTCCGCAGGAAAGCAGAGAGGGCCAAATTGTCTGGGGCATTTGAAGGGGTTCCAGGAGGCAGTGAGGACCAGCATCACTTTTCCCCGCTGCCACCTTTGCTGTGGCTGCAAAAGCTGGACGTTTGTCTTTTCTGCTCTAAACACCGCCGAAAGCGAAAAACGTGCTTTTGAGGATGGAGTCCGCAGGAAAGCAGAGAGGGCCAAATTGTCTGGGGCATTTGAAGGGGTTCCAGGAGGCAGTGAGGACCAGCATCACTTTTCCCCGCTGCCACCTTTTCTGTGGCAGCAAAAGCTGGACGTTTGTCTTTTTTGCTCCGGAGGCTGCCGAGAGTGAAAACAGGTGCTTTTGAGGATGGAGTCCGCAGGAAAGCAGAGAGGGCCAAATTGTCTGGGGCATTTGAAGGGGTTCCAGGAGGCAGTGAGGACCAGCATCACTTTTCCCAGCTGGCACCTTTGCTGTGGCAGTAAAACCTTAACGTTTGTCCTTTTTGCTCCGGAGGCTGCTGAGAGTGAAAACAGGTGCTTTTGAGGATGGAGTCCGCAGGAAAGCAGAGAGGGCCAAATCG
This sequence comes from Vanellus vanellus, assembly GCF_965231255.1. Classification (NCBI taxonomy): domain Eukaryota; kingdom Metazoa; phylum Chordata; class Aves; order Charadriiformes; family Charadriidae; genus Vanellus; species Vanellus vanellus. The sequence continues at coordinate 97,265 of NW_028128317.1, read as the reverse complement.
TCTGGGGCATTTGAAGGGGTTCCAGGAGGCAGTGAGGACCAGCATCACTTTTCCCCGCTGGCACCTTTGCTGTGGCAGCAAAAGCTGGACGTTTGTCTTTTGTGCTCTAAACACCGCCGAAAGCGAAAACAGGTGCTTTTGAGGATGGAGTCCGCAGGAAAGCAGAGAGGGCCAAATTGTCTGGGGCATTTGAAGGGGTTCCAGGAGGCAGTGAGGACCAGCATCACTTTTCCCCGCTGGCACCTTTGCTGTGGCTGCAAAAGCTGGACGTTTGTCTTTTCTGCTCCGGAGGCTGCCGAGAGTGAAAACAGGTGCTTTTGAGGATGGAGTCCGCAGGAAAGCAGAGAGGGCCAAATTGTCTGGGGCATTTGAAGGGGTTCCAGGAGGCAGTGAGGACCAGCATCACTTTTCCCCGCTGGCACCTTTGCTGTGGCACCAAAGCTGGACGTTTGTCTTTTTTGCTCCTGAGGCTGCCGAGAGTGAAAACAGGTGCTTTTGAGGATGGAGTCCGCAGGAAAGAAGAGAGGGCCAAATTGTCTGGGGCATTTGAAGGGGTTCCAGGAGGCAGTGAGGACCAGCATCACTTTTCCCGCTGGCACCTTTGCTGTGGCAGCAAAAGCTGGACGTTTTTCTTTTTGGTCTTGAGGCTGCCAAGAGTGAAAACAGGTGCTTTTGAGGATGGAGTGCGCAGGAAAGCAGAGAGGGCCAAATTGTCTGGGGCATTTGAAGGGGTTCCAGGAGGCAGTGAGGACCAGCATCACTTTTCCCCGCTGCCACCTTTGCTGTGGCAGCAAAAGCTGGACGTTTGTCTTTTTTGCTCCGGAGGGCGCCGAAAGCGAAAACAGGTGCTTTTGAGGATGGAGTCTGCAGGAAAGCAGAGAGGGCCAAATTGTCTGAGGCATTTGAAGGGGTTCCAGGAGGCAGTGAGGACCAGCATCACTTTTCCCCGCTGCCACCTTTGCTGTGGCAGCCTAAGCTGGACGTTTGTCTTTTTTGCTCCGGAGGGCGCCGAAAGCGAAAACAGGTGCTTTTGAGGATGGAGTCTGCAGGAAAGCAGAGAGGGCCAAATTGTCTGGGGCATTTGAAGGGGTTCCAGGAGGCAGTGAGGACCAGCATCACTTTTCCCCGCTGCCACCTTTGCTGTGGCAGCAAAAGCTGGACGTTTGTCTTTTTTGCTCCGGAGGCTGCCGAGAGTGAAAACAGGTGATTTGAGGATGGAGTCCGCAGGAAAGCAGAGAGGGCCAAATTGTCTGGGGCATTTGAAGGGGTTCCAGGAGGCAGTGAGGACCAGCATCACTTTTCCCCGCTGGCACCTTTGCTGTGGCAGCAAAAGCTGGACGTTTGTCTTTTTTGCTCTAAACACCGCCGAAAGCGAAAAAACGTGCTTTTGAGGATGGAGTCCGCAGGAAAGCAGAGAGGGCCAAATTGTCTGGGGCATTTGAAGGGGTTCCAGGAGGCAGTGAGGACCAGCATCACTTTTCCCCGCTGGCACCTTTGCTGTGGCAGCAAAAGCTGGACGTTTGTCTTTTTTGCTCCTGAGGCTGCCGAGAGTGAAAACAGGTGCTTTTGAGGATGGAGTCCGCAGGAAAGAAGAGAGGGCCAAATTGTCTGGGGCATTTGAAGGGGTTCCAGGAGGCAGTGAGGACCAGCATCACTTTTCCCCGCTGGCACCTTTGCTGTGGCAGCAAAAGCTGGACGTTTTTCTTTTTGGTCCTGAGGCTGCCAAGAGTGAAAACAGGTGCTTTTGAGGATGGAGTCCGCAGGAAAGCAGAGAGGGCCAAATTGTCTGGGGCATTTGAAGGGGTTCCAGGAGGCAGTGAGGACCAGCATCACTTTTCCCCGCTGCCACCTTTGCTGTGGCAGTAAAACCTTAACGTTTGTCCTTTTTGCTCCGGAGGCTGCCGAGAGTGAAAACAGGTGCTTTTGAGGATGGAGTCCGCAGGAAAGCAGAGAGGGCCAAATTGTCTGGGGCATTTGAAGGGGTTCCAGGAGGCAGTGAGGACCAGCATCACTTTTCCCCGCTGGCACCTTTGCTGTGGCAGCAAAAGCTGGACGTTTGTCTTTTTTGCTCCGGAGGCTGCCGAGAGTGAAAACAGGTGCTTTTGAGGATGGAGTCCGCAGGAAAGCAGAGAGGGCCAAATTGTCTGGGGCATTTGAAGGGGTTCCAGGAGGCAGTGAGGACCAGCATCACTTTTCCCAGCTGGCACCTTTGCTGTGGCAGCAAAACCTTAACGTTTGTCCTTTTTGCTCCGGAGGCTGCCGAGAGTGAAAACAGGTGCTTTTGAGGATGGAGTGCGCAGGAAAGCAGAGAGGGCCAAATTGTCTGGGGCATTTGAAGGGGTTCCAGGAGGCAGTGAGGACCAGCATCACTTTTCCCCGCTGGCACCTTTGCTGTGGCAGCAAAAGCTGGACGTTTTTCTTTTGTGCTCTAAACACCGCCGAAAGCGAAAACAGGTGCTTTTGAGGATGGAGTCCGCAGGAAAGCAGAGAGGGCCAAATTGTCTGGGGCATTTGAAGGGGTTCCAGGAGGCAGTGAGGACCAGCATCACTTTTCCCCGCTGGCACCTTTGCTGTGGCAGCAAAACCTTAACGTTTGTCCTTTTTGCTCCGGAGGCTGCCGAGAGTGAAAACAGGTGCTTTTGAGGATGGAGTCCGCAGGAAAGCAGAGAGGGCCAAATTGTCTGGGGCATTTGAAGGGGTTCCAGGAGGCAGTGAGGACCAGCATCACTTTTCCCCGCTGGCACCTTTGCTGTGGCAGCAAAAGCTGGACGTTTTTCTTTTTTGCTCTAAACACCGCCGAAAGCGAAAAAACGTGCTTTTGAGGATGGAGTCCGCAGGAAAGCAGAGAGGGCCAAATTGTCTGGGGCATTTGAAGGGGTTCCAGGAGGCAGTGAGGACCAGCATCACTTTTCCCCGCTGCCACCTTTGCTGTGGCAGCAAAAGCTGGACGTTTGTCTTTTTTGCTCCGGAGCCCGCCGAGAGTGAAAACAGGTGCTTTTGAGGATGGAGTCCGCAGGAAAGCAGAGAGGGCCAAATTGTCTGGGGCATTTGAAGGGGTTCCAGGAGGCAGTGAGGACCAGCATCACTTTTCCCCGCTGGCACCTTTGCTGTGGCAGCAAAAGCTGGACGTTTGTCTTTTTTGCTCCTGAGGCTGCCGAGAGTGAAAACAGGTGCTTTTGAGGATGGAGTCCGCAGGAAAGCAGAGAGGGCCAAATTGTCTGGGGCATTTGAAGGGGTTCCAGGAGGCAGTGAGGACCAGCATCACTTTTCCCCGCTGGCACCTTTGCTGTGGCAGCAAAAGCTGGACGTTTTTCTTTTTGGTCCTGAGGCTGCCAAGAGTGAAAACAGGTGCTTTTGAGGATGGAGTCCGCAGGAAAGCAGAGAGGGCCAAATTGTCTGGGGCATTTGAAGGGGTTCCAGGAGGCAGTGAGGACCAGCATCACTTTTCCCCGCTGGCACCTTTGCTGTGGCAGCAAAAGCTGGACGTTTGTCTTTTTTGCTCCGGAGGCTGCCGAGAGTGAAAACAGGTGATTTGAGGATGGAGTCCGCAGGAAAGCAGAGAGGGCCAAATTGTCTGGGGCATTTGAAGGGGTTCCAGGAGGCAGTGAGGACCAGCATCACTTTTCCCAGCTGGCACCTTTGCTGTGGCAGTAAAACCTTAACGTTTGTCCTTTTTGCTCCGGAGGCTGCCGAGAGTGAAAACAGGTGCTTTTGAGGATGGAGTCCGCAGGAAAGCAGAGAGGGCCAAATTGTCTGGGGCATTTGAAGGGGTTCCAGGAGGCAGTGAGGACCAGCATCACTTTTCCCCGCTGGCACCTTTGCTGTGGCAGCAAAAGCTGGACGTTTGTCTTTTTTGCTCCGGAGGCTGCCGAGAGTGAAAACAGGTGCTTTTGAGGATGGAGTCCGCAGGAAAGCAGAGAGGGCCAAATTGTCTGGGGCATTTGAAGGGGTTCCAGGAGGCAGTGAGGACCAGCATCACTTTTCCCAGCTGGCACCTTTGCTGTGGCAGCAAAACCTTAACGTTTGTCCTTTTTGCTCCGGAGGCTGCCGAGAGTGAAAACAGGTGCTTTTGAGGATGGAGTCCGCAGGAAAGCAGAGAGGGCCAAATTGTCTGGGGCATTTGAAGGGGTTCCAGGAGGCAGTGAGGACCAGCATCACTTTTCCCCGCTGGCACCTTTGCTGTGGCAGCAAAAGCTGGACGTTTTTCTTTTGTGCTCTAAACACCGCCGAAAGCGAAAACAGGTGCTTTTGAGGATGGAGTCCGCAGGAAAGCAGAGAGGGCCAAATTGTCTGGGGCATTTGAAGGGGTTCCAGGAGGCAGTGAGGACCAGCATCACTTTTCCTTGCTGGCACCTTTGCTGTGGCTGCAAAAGCTGGACGTTTGTCTTTTCTGCTCCGGAGGCTGCCGAGAGTTAAAACAGGTGCTTTTGAGGATGGAGTCCGCAGTAAAGCAGAGAGGGCCAAATTGTCTGGGGCATTTGAAGGGTTTCCAGGAGGCAGTGAGGACCAGCATCACTTTTCCCCGCTGCCACCTTTGCTGTGGCAGCAAAAGCTGGACGTTTGTCTTTTTTGCTCCGGAGGCTGCCGAGAGTGAAAACAGGTGCTTTTGAGGATGGAGTCCGCAGGAAAGAAGAGAGGGCCAAATTGTCTGGGGCATTTGAAGGGGTTCCAGGAGGCAGTGAGGACCAGCATCACTTTTCCCCGCTGGCACCTTTGCTGTGGAAGCAAAAGCTGGACGTTTTTCTTTTTGGTCTTGAGGCTGCCAAGAGTGAAAACAGGTGCTTTTGAGGATGGAGTGCGCAGGAAAGCAGAGAGGGCCAAATTGTCTGGGGCATTTGAAGGGGTTCCAGGAGGCAGTGAGGACCAGCATCACTTTTCCCCGCTGCCACCTTTGCTGTGGCAGCATAAGCTGGACGTTTGTCTTTTTTGCTCCGGAGGGCGCCGAAAGCGAAAACAGGTGCTTTTGAGGATGGAGTCTGCAGGAAAGCAGAGAGGGCCAAATTGTCTGGGGCATTTGAAGGGGTTCCAGGAGGCAGTGAGGACCAGCATCACTTTTCCCCGCTGGCACCTTTGCTGTGGCAGCAAAAGCTGGACGTTTTTCTTTTTTGCTCTAAACACCGCCGAAAGCGAAAAAACGTGCTTTTGAGGATGGAGTCCGCAGGAAAGCAGAGAGGGCCAAATTGTCTGGGGCATTTGAAGGGGTTCCAGGAGGCAGTGAGGACCAGCATCACTTTTCCCCGCTGGCACCTTTGCTGTGGCAGCAAAAGCTGGACGTTTGTCTTTTGTGCTCTAAACACCGCCGAAAGCGAAAACAGGTGCTTTTGAGGATGGAGTCCGCAGGAAAGCAGAGAGGGCCAAATTGTCTGGGGCATTTGAAGGGGTTCCAGGAGGCAGTGAGGACCAGCATCACTTTTCCCCGCTGCCACCTTTGCTGTGGCTGCAAAAGCTGGACGTTTGTCTTTTCTGCTCCGGAGGCTGCCGAGAGTGAAAACAGGTGCTTTTGAGGATGGAGTCCGCAGGAAAGCAGAGAGGGCCAAATTGTCTGGGGCATTTGAAGGGGTTCCAGGAGGCAGTGAGGACCAGCATCACTTTTCCCCGCTGGCACCTTTGCTGTGGCAGCAAAATCTGGAGGTTTTTCTTTTTGGTCTTGAGGCTGCCAAGAGTGAAAACAGGTGCTTTTGAGGATGGAGTGCGCAGGAAAGCAGAGAGGGCCAAATTGTCTGGGGCATTTGAAGGGGTTCCAGGAGGCAGTGAGGACCAGCATCACTTTTCCCCGCTGGCACCTTTGCTGTGGCAGCAAAAGCTGGACGTTTGTCTTTTGTGCTCTAAACACCGCCGAAAGCGAAAACAGGTGCTTTTGAGGATGGAGTCCGCAGGAAAGCAGAGAGGGCCAAATTGTCTGGGGCATTTGAAGGGGTTCCAGGAGGCAGTGAGGACCAGCATCACTTTTCCCCGCTGCCACCTTTGCTGTGGCTGCAAAAGCTGGACGTTTGTCTTTTCTGCTCCGGAGGCTGCCGAGAGTGAAAACAGGTGCTTTTGAGGATGGAGTCCGCAGGAAAGCAGAGAGGGCCAAATTGTCTGGGGCATTTGAAGGGGTTCCAGGAGGCAGTGAGGACCAGCATCACTTTTCCCCGCTGCCACCTTTGCTGTGGCTGCAAAAGCTGGACGTTTGTCTTTTCTGCTCCGGAGGCTGCCGAGAGTGAAAACAGGTGCTTTTGAGGATGGAGTCCGCAGGAAAGCAGAGAGGGCCAAATTGTCTGGGGCATTTGAAGGGGTTCCAGGAGGCAGTGAGGACCAGCATCACTTTTCCCCGCTGCCACCTTTTCTGTGGCAGCAAAAGCTGGACGTTTTTCTTTTTGGTCTTGAGGCTGCCAAGAGTGAAAACAGGTGCTTTTGAGGATGGAGTGCGCAGGAAAGCAGAGAGGGCCAAATTGTCTGGGGCATTTGAAGGGGTTCCAGGAGGCAGTGAGGACCAGCATCACTTTTCCCCGCTGCCACCTTTGCTGTGGCAGCATAAGCTGGACGTTTGTCTTTTTTGCTCCGGAGGGCGCCGAAAGCGAAAACAGGTGCTTTTGAGGATGGAGTCTGCAGGAAAGCAGAGAGGGCCAAATTGTCTGGGGCATTTGAAGGGGTTCCAGGAGGCAGTGAGGACCAGCATCACTTTTCCCCGCTGCCACCTTTGCTGTGGCAGCAAAAGCTGGACGTTTGTCTTTTTTGCTCTAAACACCGCCGAAAGCGAAAAAACGTGCTTTTGAGGATGGAGTCCGCAGGAAAGCAGAGAGGGCCAAATTGTCTGGGGCATTTGAAGGGGTTCCAGGAGGCAGTGAGGACCAGCATCACTTTTCCCCGCTGGCACCTTTGCTGTGGCAGCAAAAGCTGGACGTTTGTCTTTTTTGCTCCTGAGGCTGCCGAGAGTGAAAACAGGTGCTTTTGAGGATGGAGTCCGCAGGAAAGAAGAGAGGGCCAAATTGTCTGGGGCATTTGAAGGGGTTCCAGGAGGCAGTGAGGACCAGCATCACTTTTCCCCGCTGGCACCTTTGCTGTGGCAGCAAAAGCTGGACGTTTGTCTTTTTTGCTCTAAACACCGCCGAAAGCGAAAACAGGTGCTTTTGAGGATGGAGTCCGCAGGAAAGCAGAGAGGGCCAAATTGTCTGGGGCATTTGAAGGGTTTCCAGGAGGCAGTGAGGACCAGCATCACTTTTCCCCGCTGCCACCTTTGCTGTGGCAGCAAAAGCTGGACGTTTGTCTTTTTTGCTCTAAACACCGCCGAAAGCGAAAAAACGTGCTTTTGAGGATGGAGTCCGCAGGAAAGCAGAGAGGGCCAAATTGTCTGGGGCATTTGAAGGGGTTCCAGGAGGCAGTGAGGACCAGCATCACTTTTCCCCGCTGGCACCTTTGCTGTGGCAGCAAAAGCTGGACGTTTGTCTTTTTTGCTCCTGAGGCTGCCGAGAGTGAAAACAGGTGCTTTTGAGGATGGAGTCCGCAGGAAAGAAGAGAGGGCCAAATTGTCTGGGGCATTTGAAGGGGTTCCAGGAGGCAGTGAGGACCAGCATCACTTTTCCCCGCTGGCACCTTTGCTGTGGCAGCAAAAGCTGGACGTTTTTCTTTTTGGTCCTGAGGCTGCCAAGAGTGAAAACAGGTGCTTTTGAGGATGGAGTCCGCAGGAAAGCAGAGAGGGCCAAATTGTCTGGGGCATTTGAAGGGGTTCCAGGAGGCAGTGAGGACCAGCATCACTTTTCCCCGCTGGCACCTTTGCTGTGGCAGCAAAAGCTGGACGTTTGTCTTTTTTGCTCTAAACACCGCCGAAAGCGAAAAAACGTGCTTTTGAGGATGGAGTCCGCAGAAAAGCAGAGAGGGCCAAATTGTCTGGGGCATTTGAAGGGGTTCCAGGAGGCAGTGAGGACCAGCATCACTTTTCCCCGCTGGCACCTTTGCTGTGGCAGCAAAAGCTGGACGTTTGTCTTTTTTGCTCCGGAGGCTGCCGAGAGTGAAAACAGGTGATTTGAGGATGGAGTCCGCAGGAAAGCAGAGAGGGCCAAATTGTCTGGGGCATTTGAAGGGGTTCCAGGAGGCAGTGAGGACCAGCATCACTTTTCCCAGCTGGAACCTTTGCTGTGGCAGTAAAACCTTAACGTTTGTCCTTTTTGCTCCGGAGGCTGCCGAGAGTGAAAACAGGTGCTTTTGAGGATGGAGTCCGCAGGAAAGCAGAGAGGGCCAAATTGTCTGGGGCATTTGAAGGGGTTCCAGGAGGCAGTGAGGACCAGCATCACTTTTCCCCGCTGGCACCTTTGCTGTGGCAGCAAAAGCTGGACGTTTGTCTTTTTTGCTCCGGAGGCTGCCGAGAGTGAAAACAGGTGCTTTTGAGGATGGAGTCCGCAGGAAAGCAGAGAGGGCCAAATTGTCTGGGGCATTTGAAGGGGTTCCAGGAGGCAGTGAGGACCAGCATCACTTTTCCCAGCTGGCACCTTTGCTGTGGCAGCAAAACCTTAACGTTTGTCCTTTTTGCTCCGGAGGCTGCCGAGAGTGAAAACAGGTGCTTTTGAGGATGGAGTCCGCAGGAAAGCAGAGAGGGCCAAATTGTCTGGGGCATTTGAAGGGGTTCCAGGAGGCAGTGAGGACCAGCATCACTTTTCCTTGCTGGCACCTTTGCTGTGGCTGCAAAAGCTGGACGTTTGTCTTTTCTGCTCCGGAGGCTGCCGAGAGTGAAAACAGGTGCTTCTGAGGATGGAGTCCGCAGTAAAGCAGAGAGGGCCAAATTGTCTGGGGCATTTGAAGGGTTTCCAGGAGGCAGTGAGGACCAGCATCACTTTTCCCCGCTGCCACCTTTGCTGTGGCAGCAAAAGCTGGACGTTTGTCTTTTTTGCTCCTGAGGCTGCCGAGAGTGAAAACAGGTGCTTTTGAGGATGGAGTCCGCAGGAAAGAAGAGAGGGCCAAATTGTCTGGGGCATTTGAAGGGGTTCCAGGAGGCAGTGAGGACCAGCATCACTTTTCCCCGCTGGCACCTTTGCTGTGGAAGCAAAAGCTGGACGTTTGTCTTTTTGGTCTTGAGGCTGCCAAGAGTGAAAACAGGTGCTTTTGAGGATGGAGTGCGCAGGAAAGCAGAGAGGGCCAAATTGTCTGGGGCATTTGAAGGGGTTCCAGGAGGCAGTGAGGACCAGCATCACTTTTCCCCGCTGCCACCTTTGCTGTGGCAGCATAAGCTGGACGTTTGTCTTTTTTGCTCCGGAGGGCGCCGAAAGCGAAAACAGGTGCTTTTGAGGATGGAGTCTGCAGGAAAGCAGAGAGGGCCAAATTGTCTGGGGCATTTGAAGGGGTTCCAGGAGGCAGTGAGGACCAGCATCACTTTTCCCCGCTGGCACCTTTGCTGTGGCAGCAAAAGCTGGACGTTTTTCTTTTTTGCTCTAAACACCGCCGAAAGCGAAAAAACGTGCTTTTGAGGATGGAGTCCGCAGGAAAGCAGAGAGGGCCAAATTGTCTGGGGCATTTGAAGGGGTTCCAGGAGGCAGTGAGGACCAGCATCACTTTTCCCCGCTGGCACCTTTGCTGTGGCAGCAAAAGCTGGACGTTTGTCTTTTGTGCTCTAAACACCGCCGAAAGCGAAAACAGGTGCTTTTGAGGATGGAGTCCGCAGGAAAGCAGAGAGGGCCAAATTGTCTGGGGCATTTGAAGGGGTTCCAGGAGGCAGTGAGGACCAGCATCACTTTTCCCCGCTGCCACCTTTGCTGTGGCTGCAAAAGCTGGACGTTTGTCTTTTCTGCTCCGGAGGCTGCCGAGAGTGAAAACAGGTGCTTTTGAGGATGGAGTCCGCAGGAAAGCAGAGAGGGCCAAATTGTCTGGGGCATTTGAAGGGGTTCCAGGAGGCAGTGAGGACCAGCATCACTTTTCCCCGCTGCCACCTTTTCTGTGGCAGCAAAAGCTGGACGTTTTTCTTTTTGGTCTTGAGGCTGCCAAGAGTGAAAACAGGTGCTTTTGAGGATGGAGTGCGCAGGAAAGCAGAGAGGGCCAAATTGTCTGGGGCATTTGAAGGGGTTCCAGGAGGCAGTGAGGACCAGCATCACTTTTCCCCGCTGCCACCTTTGCTGTGGCAGCATAAGCTGGACGTTTGTCTTTTTTGCTCCGGAGGGCGCCGAAAGCGAAAACAGGTGCTTTTGAGGATGGAGTCTGCAGGAAAGCAGAGAGGGCCAAATTGTCTGGGGCATTTGAAGGGGTTCCAGGAGGCAGTGAGGACCAGCATCACTTTTCCCCGCTGGCACCTTTGCTGTGGCAGCAAAAGCTGGACGTTTGTCTTTTTTGCTCTAAACACAGCCGAAAGCGAAAAAACGTGCTTTTGAGGATGGAGTCCGCAGGAAAGCAGAGAGGGCCAAATTGTCTGGGGCATTTGAAGGGGTTCCAGGAGGCAGTGAGGACCAGCATCACTTTTCCCCGCTGGCACCTTTGCTGTGGCAGCAAAAGCTGGACGTTTGTCTTTTGTGCTCTAAACACCGCCGAAAGCGAAAACAGGTGCTTTTGAGGATGGAGTGCGCAGGAAAGCAGAGAGGGCCAAATTGTCTGGGGCATTTGAAGGGGTTCCAGGAGGCAGTGAGGACCAGCATCACTTTTCCCCGCTGCCACCTTTGCTGTGGCTGCAAAAGCTGGACGTTTGTCTTTTCTGCTCCGGAGGCTGCCGAGAGTGAAAACAGGTGCTTTTGAGGATGGAGTCCGCAGGAAAGCAGAGAGGGCCAAATTGTCTGGGGCATTTGAAGGGGTTCCAGGAGGCAGTGAGGACCAGCATCACTTTTCCCCGCTGCCACCTTTGCTGTGGCTGCAAAAGCTGGACGTTTGTCTTTTCTGCTCCGGAGGCTGCCGAGAGTGAAAACAGGTGCTTTTGAGGATGGAGTCCGCAGGAAAGCAGAGAGGGCCAAATTGTCTGGGGCATTTGAAGGGGTTCCAGGAGGCAGTGAGGACCAGCATCACTTTTCCCCGCTGCCACCTTTGCTGTGGCAGCAAAAGCTGGACGTTTGTCTTTTTTGCTCCTGAGGCTGCCGAGAGTGAAAACAGGTGCTTTTGAGGATGGAGTCCGCAGGAAAGCAGAGAGGGCCAAATTGTCTGGGGCATTTGAAGGGGTTCCAGGAGGCAGTGAGGACCAGCATCACTTTTCCCCGCTGCCACCTTTGCTGTGGCAGCATAAGCTGGACGTTTGTCTTTTTTGCTCCGGAGGGCGCCGAAAGCGAAAACAGGTGCTTTTGAGGATGGAGTCTGCAGGAAAGCAGAGAGGGCCAAATTGTCTGGGGCATTTGAAGGGGTTCCAGGAGGCAGTGAGGACCAGCATCACTTTTCCCCGCTGGCACCTTTGCTGTGGCAGCAAAAGCTGGACGTTTTTCTTTTTTGCTCTAAACACCGCCGAAAGCGAAAAAACGTGCTTTTGAGGATGGAGTCCGCAGGAAAGCAGAGAGGGCCAAATTGTCTGGGGCATTTGAAGGGGTTCCAGGAGGCAGTGAGGACCAGCATCACTTTTCCCCGCTGGCACCTTTGCTGTGGCAGCAAAAGCTGGACGTTTGTCTTTTTTGCTCCTGAGGCTGCCGAGAGTGAAAACAGGTGCTTTTGAGGATGGAGTCCGCAGGAAAGCAGAGAGGGCCAAATTGTCTGGGGCATTTGAAGGGGTTCCAGGAGGCAGTGAGGACCAGCATCACTTTTCCCCGCTGGCACCTTTGCTGTGGCAGCAAAAGCTGGACGTTTGTCTTTTTTGCTCCTGAGGCTGCCGAGAGTGAAAACAGGTGCTTTTGAGGATGGAGTCCGCAGGAAAGCAGAGAGGGCCAAATTGTCTGGGGCATTTGAAGGGGTTCCAGGAGGCAGTGAGGACCAGCATCACTTTTCCCCGCTGGCACCTTTGCTGTGGCAGCAAAAGCTGGACGTTTGTCTTTTCTGCTCCGGAGGCTGCCGAGAGTGAAAACAGGTGCTTTTGAGGATGGAGTCCGCAGGAAAGCATAGAGGGCCAAATTGTCTGGGGCATTTGAAGGGGTTCCAGGAGGCAGTGAGGACCAGCATCACTTTTCCCCGCTGGCAGCTTTGCTGTGGCAGCAAAAGCTGGACGTTTTTCTTTTTGGTCCTGAGGCTGCCGAGAGTGAAAACAGGTGCTTTTGAGGATGGAGTCCGCAGGAAAGCAGAGAGGGCCAAATTGTCTGGGGCATTTGAAGGGGTTCCAGGAGGCAGTGAGGACCAGCATCACTTTTCCCCGCTGCCACCTTTGCTGTGGCAGCATAAGCTGGACGTTTGTCTTTTTTGCTCTAAACACCGCCGAAAGCGAAAACAGGTGCTTTTGAGGATGGAGTCCGCAGGAAAGCAGAGAGGGCCAAATTGTCTGGGGCATTTGAAGGGGTTCCAGGAGGCAGTGAGGACCAGCATCACTTTTCCCCGCTGGCACCTTTGCTGTGGCAGCAAAAGCTGGACGTTTGTCTTTTTTGCTCCAAACACCGCCGAAAGCGAAAACAGGTGCTTTTGAGGATGGAGTCCGCAGGAAAGCAGAGAGGGCCAAATTGTCTGGGGCATTTGAAGGGGTTCCAGGAGGCAGTGAGGACCAGCATCACTTTTCCCCGCTGGCACCTTTGCTGTGGCAGCAAAACCTGGACGTTTGTCTTTTTTGCTCCTGAGGCTGCCGAGAGTGAAAACAGGTGCTTTTGAGGATGGAGTCCGCAGGAAAGCAGAGAGGGCCAAATTGTCTGGGGCATTTGAAGGGGTTCCAGGAGGCAGTGAGGACCAGCATCACTTTTCCCCGCTGCCACCTTTGCTGTGGCAGCAAAAGCTGGACGTTTGTCTTTTTGGTCCTGAGGCTGTCGAGAGTGAAAACAGGTGCTTTTGAGGATGGAGTCCGCAGGAAAGCAGAGAGGGCCAAATTGTCTGGGGCATTTGAAGGGGTTCCAGGAGGCAGTGAGGACCAGCATCACTTTTCCCCGCTGGCACCTTTGCTGTGGCAGCAAAAGCTGGACGTTTGTCTTTTTTGCTCCTGAGGCTGCCGAGAGTGAAAACAGGTGCTTTTGAGGATGGAGTCCGCAGGAAAGCAGAGAGGGCCAAATTGTCTGGGGCATTTGAAGGGGTTCCAGGAGGCAGTGAGGACCAGCATCACTTTTCCCCGCTGGCACCTTTGCTGTGGCAGCAAAAGCTGGACGTTTGTCTTTTTGGTCCTGAGGCTGCCGAGAGTGAAAACAGGTGCTTTTGAGGATGGAGTCCGCAGGAAAGCAGAGAGGGCCAAATTGTCTGGGGCATTTGAAGGGGTTCCAGGAGGCAGTGAGGACCAGCATCACTTTTCCCCGCTGCCACCTTTGCTGTGGCAGCATAAGCTGGACGTTTGTCTTTTTTGCTCTAAACACCGCCGAAAGCGAAAACAGGTGCTTTTGAGGATGGAGTCCGCAGGAAAGCAGAGAGGGCCAAATTGTCTGGGGCATTTGAAGGGGTTCCAGGAGGCAGTGAGGACCAGCATCACTTTTCCCCGCTGCCACCTTTGCTGTGGCAGCAAAAGCTGGACGTTTGTCTTTTTTGCTCTAAACACCGCCGAAAGCGAAAACAGGTGCTTTTGAGGATGGAGTCCGCAGGAAAGCAGAGAGGGCCAAATTGTCTGGGGCATTTGAAGGGGTTCCAGGAGGCAGTGAGGACCAGCATCACTTTTCCCCGCTGGCACCTTTGCTGTGGCAGCAAAAGCTGGACGTTTGTCTTTTTTGCTCCTGAGGCCGCCGAGAGTGAAAACAGGTGCTTTTGAGGATGGAGTCCGCAGGAAAGCAGAGAGGGCCAAATTGTCTGGGGCATTTGAAGGGGTTCCAGGAGGCAGTGAGGACCAGCATCACTTTTCCCCGCTGGCACCTTTGCTGTGGCAGCAAAAGCTGGACGTTTTTCTTTTTGGTCCTGAGGCTGCCGAGAGTGAAAACAGGTGCTTTTGAGGATGGAGTCCGCAGGAAAGCAGAGAGGGCCAAATTGTCTGGGGCATTTGAAGGGGTTCCAGGAGGCAGTGAGGACCAGCATCACTTTTCCCCGCTGGCACCTTTGCTGTGGCAGCAAAAGCTGGACGTTTGTCTTTTTTGCTCCTGAGGCTGCCGAGAGTGAAAACAGGTGCTTTTGAGGATGGAGTCCGCAGGAAAGCAGAGAGGGCCAAATTGTCTGGGGCATTTGAAGGGGTTCCAGGAGGCAGTGAGGACCAGCATCACTTTTCCCCGCTGCCACCTTTGCTGTGGCAGCAAAAGCTGGACGTTTGTCTTTTTTGCTCTGGAGGCTGCCGCGAGTGAAAACAGGTGCTTTTGAGGATGGAGTCCGCAGGAAAGCAGAGAGGGCCAAATTGTCTGGGGCATTTGAAGGGGTTCCAGGAGGCAGTGAGGACCAGCATCACGTTTCCCCGCTGGCACCTTTGCTGTGGCAGCATAAGCTGGACGTTTGTCTTTTGTGCTCTAAACACCGCCGAAAGCGAAAACAGGTGCTTTTGAGGATGGAGTCCGCAGGAAAGCAGAGAGGGCCAAATTGTCTGGGGCATTTGAAGGGGTTCCAGGAGGCAGTGAGGACCAGCATCACTTTTCCCCGCTGGCACCTTTGCTGTGGCAGCAAAAGCTGGACGTTTGTCTTTTTTGCTCCAAACACCGCCGAAAGCGAAAAAAGGTGCTTTTGAAGATGGAGTCCGCAGGAAAGCAGAGAGGGCCAAATTGTCTGGGGCATTTGAAGGGGTTCCAGGAGGCAGTGAGGACCAGCATCACTTTTCCCCGCTGGCACCTTTGCTGTGGCAGCAAAAGCTGGACGTTTGTCTTTTCTGCTCCGGAGGCTGCCGAGAGTGAAAACAGGTGCTTTTGATGATACAGTCTACAGGAAAGGACCAGCATCACTTTTCCCCGCTGGCACCTTTGCTGTGGCAGCAAAAGCTGGACGTTTGTCTTTTTTGCTCCGGAGGCTGCCGTAAGTGAAAACAGGTGCTTTTGAGGATGGAGTCCGCAGGAAAGCAGAGAGGGCCAAATTGTCTGGGGCATTTGAAGGGGTTCCAGGAGGCAGTGAGGACCAGCATCACTTTTCCCCGCTGGCACCTTTGCTGTGGCAGCAAAAGCTGGACGTTTGTCTTTTGTGCTCCAAACACCGCCGAAAGCGAAAACAGGTGCTTTTGAGGATGGAGTGCGCAGGAAAGCAGAGAGGGCCAAATTGTCTGGGGCATTTGAAGGGGTTCCAGGAGGCAGTGAGGACCAGCATCACTTTTCCCCGCTGGCACCTTTGCTGTGGCAGCAAAAGCTGGACGTTTGTCTTTTTTGCTCCTGAGGCCGCCGAGAGTGAAAACAGGTGCTTTTGAGGATGGAGTCCGCAGGAAAGCAGAGAGGGCCAAATTGTCTGGGGCATTTGAAGGGGTTCCAGGAGGCAGTGAGGACCAGCATCACTTTTCCCCGCTGGCACCTTTGCTGTGGCAGCAAAAGCTGGACGTTTGTCATTTTGGTCCTGAGGCTGCCGAGAGTGAAAACAGGTGCTTTTGAGGATGGAGTCCGCAGGAAAGCAGAGAGGGCCAAATTGTCTGGGGCATTTGAAGGGGTTCCAGGAGGCAGTGAGGACCAGCATCACTTTTCCCCGCTGCCAGCTTTGCTGTGGCAGCAAAAGATGGACGTTTTTCTTTTTTGCTCCTGAGGCTGCCGAGAGTGAAAACAGGTGCTTTTGAGGATGGAGTCCGCAGGAAAGAAGAGAGGGCCAAATTGTCTGGGGCATTTGAAGGGGTTCCAGGAGGCAGTGAGGACCAGCATCACTTTTCCCCGCTGGCACCTTTGCTGTGGCAGCAAAAGCTGGACGTTTTTCTTTTTGGTCCTGAGGCTGCCGAGAGTGAAAACAGGTGCTTTTGAGGATGGAGTCCGCAGGAAAGCAGAGAGGGCCAAATTGTCTGGGGCATTTGAAGGGGTTCCAGGAGGCAGTGAGGACCAGCATCACTTTTCCCCGCTGCCACCTTTGCTGTGGCAGCAAAAGCTGGACGTTTGTCTTTTTTGCTCTAAACACCGCCGAAAGCGAAAACAGGTGCTTTTGAGGATGGAGTCCGCAGGAAAGCAGAGAGGGCCAAATTGTCTGGGGCATTTGAAGGGGTTCCAGGAGGCAGTGAGGACCAGCATCACTTTTCCCCGCTGGCACCTTTGCTGTGGCAGCAAAAGCTGGACGTTTTTCTTTTTTGCTCCTGAAGCTGCCGAGAGTGAAAACAGGTGCTTTTGAGGATGGAGTCCGCAGGAAAGCAGAGAGGGCCAAATTGTCTGGGGCATTTGAAGGGGTTCCAGGAGGCAGTGAGGACCAGCATCACTTTTCCCCGCTGACACCTTTGCTGTGGCAGCAAAAGCTGGACGTTTGTCTTTTTTGCTCTGGAGGCTGCCGCGAGTGAAAACAGGTGCTTTTGAGGATGGAGTCCGCAGGAAAGCAGAGAGGGCCAAATTGTCTGGGGCATTTGAAGGGGTTCCAGGAGGCAGTGAGGACCAGCATCACGTTTCCCCGCTGGCACCTTTGCTGTGGCAGCATAAGCTGGACGTTTGTCTTTTGTGCTCTAAACACCGCCGAAAGCGAAAAAAGGTGCTTTTGAAGATGGAGTCCGCAGGAAAGCAGAGAGGGCCAAATTGTCTGGGGCATTTGAAGGGGTTCCAGGAGGCAGTGAGGACCAGCATCACTTTTCCCCGCTGGCACCTTTGCTGTGGCAGCAAAAGCTGGACGTTTGTCTTTTCTGCTCCGGAGGCTGCCGAGAGTGAAAACAGGTGCTTTTGATGATACAGTCTACAGGAAAGGACCAGCATCACTTTTCCCCGCTGGCACCTTTGCTGTGGCAGCAAAAGCTGGACGTTTGTCTTTTTTGCTCCGGAGGCTGCCGTAAGTGAAAACAGGTGCTTTTGAGGATGGAGTCCGCAGGAAAGCAGAGAGGGCCAAATTGTCTGGGGCATTTGAAGGGGTTCCAGGAGGCAGTGAGGACCAGCATCACTTTTCCCCGCTGGCACCTTTGCTGTGGCAGCAAAAGCTGGACGTTTGTCTTTTTTGCTCCTGAGGCTGCCGAGAGTGAAAACAGGTGCTTTTGAGGATGGAGTCCGCAGGAAAGCAGAGAGGGCCAAATTGTCTGGGGCATTTGAAGGGGTTCCAGGAGGCAGTGAGGACCAGCATCACTTTTCCCCGCTGCCACCTTTGCTGTGGCAGCAAAAGCTGGACGTTTGTCTTTTGTGCTCCAAACACCGCCGAAAGCGAAAACAGGTGCTTTTGAGGATGGCGTCCGCAGGAAAGCAGAGAGGGCCAAATTGTCTGGGGCATTTGAAGGGGTTCCAGGAGGCAGTGAGGACCAGCATCACTTTTCCCCGCTGGCACCTTTGCTGTGGCAGCAAAAGCTGGACGTTTGTCTTTTTTGCTACTGAGCCCGCCGAGAGTGAAAACAGGTGCTTTTGAGGATGGAGTCCGCAGGAAAGCAGAGAGGGCCAAATTGTCTGGGGCATTTGAAGGGGTTCCAGGAGGCAGTGAGGACCAGCATCACGTTTCCCCGCTGGCACCTTTGCTGTGGCAGCATAAGCTGGACGTTTGTCTTTTGTGCTCTAAACACCGCCGAAAGCGAAAACAGGTGCTTTTGAGGATGGCGTCAGCAGGAAAGCAGAGAGGGCCAAATTGTCTGGGGCATTTGAAGGGGTTCCAGGAGGCAGTGAGGACCAGCATCACTTTTCCCCGCTGGCACCTTTGCTGTGGCAGCAAAAGCTGGACGTTTGTCTTTTTTGCTCCAAACACCGCCGAAAGCGAAAAAAGGTGCTTTTGAAGATGGAGTCCGCAGGAAAGCAGAGAGGGCCAAATTGTCTGGGGCATTTGAAGGGGTTCCAGGAGGCAGTGAGGACCAGCATCACTTTTCCCCGCTGGCACCTTTGCTGTGGCAGCAAAAGCTGGACGTTTGTCTTTTCTGCTCCGGAGGCTGCCGAGAGTGAAAACAGGTGCTTTTGATGATACAGTCTACAGGAAAGGACCAGCATCACTTTTCCCCGCTGGCACCTTTGCTGTGGCAGCAAAAGCTGGACGTTTGTCTTTTTTGCTCCGGAGGCTGCCGTAAGTGAAAACAGGTGCTTTTGAGGATGGAGTCCGCAGGAAAGCAGAGAGGGCCAAATTGTCTGGGGCATTTGAAGGGGTTCCAGGAGGCAGTGAGGACCAGCATCACTTTTCCCCGCTTCCACCTTTGCTGTGGCAGCAAAAGCTGGACGTTTGTCTTTTTTGCTCTGGAGGCTGCCGCGAGTGAAAACAGGTGCTTTTGAGGATGGAGTCCGCAGGAAAGCAGAGAGGGCCAAATTGTCTGGGGCATTTGAAGGGGTTCCAGGAGGCAGTGAGGACCAGCATCACGTTTCGCCGCTGGCACCTTTGCTGTGGCAGCATAAGCTGGACGTTTGTCTTTTGTGCTCTAAACACCGCCGAAAGCGAAAACAGGTGCTTTTGAGGATGGCGTCAGCAGGAAAGCAGAGAGGGCCAAATTGTCTGGGGCATTTGAAGGGGTTCCAGGAGGCAGTGAGGACCAGCATCACTTTTCCCCGCTGGCACCTTTGCTGTGGCAGCAAAAGCTGGACGTTTGTCTTTTTTGCTCCGGAGCCCGCCGAGAGTGAAAACAGGTGCTTTTGAGGATGGAGTCCGCAGGAAAGCAGAGAGGGCCAAATTGTCTGGGGCATTTGAAGGGGTTCCAGGAGGCAGTGAGGACCAGCATCACTTTTCCCCGCTGCCACCTTTGCTGTGGCAGCAAAAGCTGGACGTTTGTCTTTTTTGCTCCAAACACCGCCGAAAGCAAAAACAGGTGCTTTTGAGGATGGAGTCCGCAGGAAAGCAGAGAGGGCCAAATTGTCTGGGGCATTTGAAGGGGTTCCAGGAGGCAGTGAGGACCAGCATCACTTTTCCCCGCTGGCACCTTTGCTGTGGCAGCAAAAGCTGGACGTTTGTCTTTTTTGCTCCAAACACCGCCGAAAGCGAAAACAGGTGCTTTTGAGGATGGAGTCCGCAGGAAAGCAGAGAGGGCCAAATTGTCTGGGGCATTTGAAGGGGTTCCAGGAGGCAGTGAGGACCAGCATCACTTTTCCCCGCTGGCACCTTTGCTGTGGCAGCAAAAGCTGGACGTTTGTCTTTTTTGCTCCGGAGGCTGCCGAGAGTGAAAACAGGTGCTTTTGAGGATGGAGTCCGCAGGAAAGCAGAGAGGGCCAAATTGTCTGGGGCATTTGAAGGGGTTCCAGGAGGCAGTGAGGACCAGCATCACTTTTCCCCGCTGGCACCTTTGCTGTGGCAGCAAAAGATGGACGTTTGTCTTTTTTGCTCCTGAGGCTGCCGAGAGTGAAAACAGGTGCTTTTGAGGATGGAGTCCGCAGGAAAGCAGAGAGGGCCAAATTGTCTGGGGCATTTGAAGGGGTTCCAGGAGGCAGTGAGGACCAGCATCACTTTTCCCCGCTGGCACCTTTTTGTGGCAGCAAAAGCTGGACGTTTTTCTTTTTGGTCCTGAGGCTGCCGAGAGTGAAAACAGGTGCTTTTGAGGATGGAGTCCGCAGGAAAGCAGAGAGGGCCAAATTGTCTGGGGCATTTGAAGGGGTTCCAGGAGGCAGTGAGGACCAGCATCACTTTTCCCCGCTGGCACCTTTGCTGTGGCAGCAAAACCTGGACGTTTGTCTTTTTTGCTCCGGAGGCTGCCGAGAGTGAAAACAGGTGCTTTTGAGGATAGAGTCCGCAGGAAAGCAGAGAGGGCCAAATTGTCTGGGGCATTTGAAGGGGTTCCAGGAGGCAGTGAGGACCAGCATCACTTTTCCCCGCTGGCACCTTTGCTGTGGCAGCAAAAGCTGGACGTTTGTCTTTTTTGCTTCTGAGGCTGCCTAGAGTGAAAACAGGTGCTTTTGAGGATGGAGTCCGCAGGAAAGCAGAGAGGGCCAAATTGTCTGGGGCATTTGAAGGGGTTCCAGGAGGCAGTGAGGACCAGCATCACTTTTCCCCGCTGGCACTTTTGCTGTGGCAGCAAAAGATGGACGTTTGTCTTTTGTGCTCTAAACAGCGCCGAAAGCGAAAACAGGTGCTTTTTAGGATGGAGTCCGCAGGAAAGCAGAGAGGGCCAAATTGTCTGGGGCATTTGAAGGGGTTCCAGGAGGCAGTGAGGACCAGCATCACTTTTCCCCGCTGGCACCTTTGCTGTGGCAGCAAAAGCTGGACGTTTGTCTTTTTTGCTCCAAACACCGCCGAAAGCGAAAACAGGTGCTTTTGAGGATGGAGTCCGCAGGAAAGCAGAGAGGGCCAAATTGTCTGGGGCATTTGAAGGGGTTCCAGGAGGCAGTGAGGACCAGCATCACTTTTCCCCGCTGGCACCTTTGCTGTGGCAGCAAAAGCTGGACGTTTGTCTTTTTTGCTACTGAGCCCGCCGAGAGTGAAAACAGGTGCTTTTGAGGATGGAGTCCGCAGGAAAGCAGAGAGGGCCAAATTGTCTGGGGCATTTGAAGGGGTTCCAGGAGGCAGTGAGGACCAGCATCACGTTTCGCCGCTGGCACCTTTGCTGTGGCAGCATAAGCTGGACGTTTTTCTTTTGTGCTCTAAACACCGCCGAAAGCGAAAACAGGTGCTTTTGAGGATGGCGTCAGCAGGAAAGCAGAGAGGGCCAAATTGTCTGGGGCATTTGAAGGGGTTCCAGGAGGCAGTGAGGACCAGCATCACTTTTCCCCGCTGGCACCTTTGCTGTGGCAGCAAAAGCTGGACGTTTGTCTTTTCTGCTCCGGAGGCTGCCGAGAGTGAAAACAGGTGCTTTTGATGATACAGTCTACAGGAAAGGACCAGCATCACTTTTCCCCGCTGGCACCTTTGCTGTGGCAGCAAAAGCTGGACGTTTGTCTTTTTTGCTCCGGAGGCTGCCGTAAGTGAAAACAGGTGCTTTTGAGGATGGAGTCCGCAGGAAAGCAGAGAGGGCCAAATTGTCTGGGGCATTTGAAGGGGTTCCAGGAGGCAGTGAGGACCAGCATCACTTTTCCCCGCTTCCACCTTTGCTGTGGCAGCAAAAGCTGGACGTTTGTCTTTTTTGCTCTGGAGGCTGCCGCGAGTGAAAACAGGTGCTTTTGAGGATGGAGTCCGCAGGAAAGCAGAGAGGGCCAAATTGTCTGGGGCATTTGAAGGGGTTCCAGGAGGCAGTGAGGACCAGCATCACGTTTCCCCGCTGGCACCTTTGCTGTGGCAGCATAAGCTGGACGTTTGTCTTTTGTGCTCTAAACACCGCCGAAAGCGAAAACAGGTGCTTTTGAGGATGGCGTCAGCAGGAAAGCAGAGAGGGCCAAATTGTCTGGGGCATTTGAAGGGGTTCCAGGAGGCAGTGAGGACCAGCATCACTTTTCCCCGCTGCCACCTTTGCTGTGGCAGCAAAAGCTGGACGTTTGTCTTTTTTGCTCCAAACACCGCCGAAAGCAAAAACAGGTGCTTTTGAGGATGGAGTCCGCAGGAAAGCAGAGAGGGCCAAATTGTCTGGGGCATTTGAAGGGGTTCCAGGAGGCAGTGAGGACCAGCATCACTTTTCCCCGCTGGCACCTTTGCTGTGGCAGCAAAAGCTGGACGTTTGTCTTTTTTGCTCCAAACACCGCCGAAAGCGAAAACAGGTGCTTTTGAGGATGGAGTCCGCAGGAAAGCAGAGAGGGCCAAATTGTCTGGGGCATTTGAAGGGGTTCCAGGAGGCAGTGAGGACCAGCATCACTTTTCCCCGCTGGCACCTTTGCTGTGGCAGCAAAATCTGGACGTTTGTCTTTTTTGCTCCGGAGGCTGCCGAGAGTGAAAACAGGTGCTTTTGAGGATGGAGTCCGCAGGAAAGCAGAGAGGGCCAAATTGTCTGGGGCATTTGAAGGGGTTCCAGGAGGCAGTGAGGACCAGCATCACTTTTCCCCGCTGGCACCTTTGCTGTGGCAGCAAAAGCTGGACGTTTTTCTTTTTGGTCCTGAGGCTGCCGAGAGTGAAAACAGGTGCTTTTGAGGATGGAGTCCGCAGGAAAGCAGAGAGGGCCAAATTGTCTGGGGCATTTGAAGGGGTTCCAGGAGGCAGTGAGGACCAGCATCACTTTTCCCCGCTGGCACCTTTGCTGTGGCAGCAAAACCTGGACGTTTGTCTTTTTTGCTCCGGAGGCTGCCGAGAGTGAAAACAGGTGCTTTTGAGGATAGAGTCCGCAGGAAAGCAGAGAGGGCCAAATTGTCTGGGGCATTTGAAGGGGTTCCAGGAGGCAGTGAGGACCAGCATCACTTTTCCCCGCTGGCACCTTTGCTGTGGCAGCAAAAGCTGGACGTTTGTCTTTTTTGCTTCTGAGGCTGCCTAGAGTGAAAACAGGTGCTTTTGAGGATGGAGTCCGCAGGAAAGCAGAGAGGGCCAAATTGTCTGGGGCATTTGAAGGGGTTCCAGGAGGCAGTGAGGACCAGCATCACTTTTCCCCGCTGGCACTTTTGCTGTGGCAGCAAAAGATGGACGTTTGTCTTTTGTGCTCTAAACAGCGCCGAAATCGAAAACAGGTGCTTTTTAGGATGGAGTCCGCAGGAAAGCAGAGAGGGCCAAATTGTCTGGGGCATTTGAAGGGGTTCCAGGAGGCAGTGAGGACCAGCATCACTTTTCCCCGCTGGCACCTTTGCTGTGGCAGCAAAAGCTGGACGTTTGTCTTTTTTGCTCCAAACACCGCCGAAAGCGAAAACAGGTGCTTTTGAGGATGGAGTCCGCAGGAAAGCAGAGAGGGCCAAATTGTCTGGGGCATTTGAAGGGGTTCCAGGAGGCAGTGAGGACCAGCATCACTTTTCCCCGCTGGCACCTTTGCTGTGGCAGCAAAAGCTGGACGTTTGTCTTTTTTGCTACTGAGCCCGCCGAGAGTGAAAACAGGTGCTTTTGAGGATGGAGTCCGCAGGAAAGCAGAGAGGGCCAAATTGTCTGGGGCATTTGAAGGGGTTCCAGGAGGCAGTGAGGACCAGCATCACGTTTCGCCGCTGGCACCTTTGCTGTGGCAGCATAAGCTGGACGTTTGTCTTTTGTGCTCTAAACACCGCCGAAAGCGAAAACAGGTGCTTTTGAGGATGGCGTCAGCAGGAAAGCAGAGAGGGCCAAATTGTCTGGGGCATTTGAAGGGGTTCCAGGAGGCAGTGAGGACCAGCATCACTTTTCCCCGCTGGCACCTTTGCTGTGGCAGCAAAAGCTGGACGTTTGTCTTTTCTGCTCCGGAGGCTGCCGAGAGTGAAAACAGGTGCTTTTGATGATACAGTCTACAGGAAAGGACCAGCATCACTTTTCCCCGCTTCCACCTTTGCTGTGGCAGCAAAAGCTGGACGTTTGTCTTTTTTGCTCTGGAGGCTGCCGCGAGTGAAAACAGGTGCTTTTGAGGATGGAGTCCGCAGGAAAGCAGAGAGGGCCAAATTGTCTGGGGCATTTGAAGGGGTTCCAGGAGGCAGTGAGGACCAGCATCACGTTTCCCCGCTGGCACCTTTGCTGTGGCAGCATAAGCTGGACGTTTGTCTTTTGTGCTCTAAACACCGCCGAAAGCGAAAACAGGTGCTTTTGAGGATGGCGTCAGCAGGAAAGCAGAGAGGGCCAAATTGTCTGGGGCATTTGAAGGGGTTCCAGGAGGCAGTGAGGACCAGCATCACTTTTCCCCGCTGCCACCTTTGCTGTGGCAGCAAAAGCTGGACGTTTGTCTTTTTTGCTCCAAACACCGCCGAAAGCAAAAACAGGTGCTTTTGAGGATGGAGTCCGCAGGAAAGCAGAGAGGGCCAAATTGTCTGGGGCATTTGAAGGGGTTCCAGGAGGCAGTGAGGACCAGCATCACTTTTCCCCGCTGGCACCTTTGCTGTGGCAGCAAAAGCTGGACGTTTGTCTTTTTTGCTCCAAACACCGCCGAAAGCGAAAACAGGTGCTTTTGAGGATGGAGTCCGCAGGAAAGCAGAGAGGGCCAAATTGTCTGGGGCATTTGAAGGGGTTCCAGGAGGCAGTGAGGACCAGCATCACTTTTCCCCGCTGGCACCTTTGCTGTGGCAGCAAAATCTGGACGTTTGTCTTTTTTGCTCCGGAGGCTGCCGAGAGTGAAAACAGGTGCTTTTGAGGATGGAGTCCGCAGGAAAGCAGAGAGGGCCAAATTGTCTGGGGCATTTGAAGGGGTTCCAGGAGGCAGTGAGGACCAGCATCACTTTTCCCCGCTGGCACCTTTGCTGTGGCAGCAAAAGCTGGACGTTTTTCTTTTTGGTCCTGAGGCTGCCGAGAGTGAAAACAGGTGCTTTTGAGGATGGAGTCCGCAGGAAAGCAGAGAGGGCCAAATTGTCTGGGGCATTTGAAGGGGTTCCAGGAGGCAGTGAGGACCAGCATCACTTTTCCCCGCTGGCACCTTTGCTGTGGCAGCAAAACCTGGACGTTTTTCTTTTTTGCTCCGGAGGCTGCCGAGAGTGAAAACAGGTGCTTTTGAGGATAGAGTCCGCAGGAAAGCAGAGAGGGCCAAATTGTCTGGGGCATTTGAAGGGGTTCCAGGAGGCAGTGAGGACCAGCATCACTTTTCCCCGCTGGCACCTTTGCTGTGGCAGCAAAAGCTGGACGTTTGTCTTTTTTGCTCCGGAGGCTGCCGAGAGTGAAAACAGGTGCTTTTGAGGATGGAGTCCGCAGGAAAGCAGAGAGGGCCAAATTGTCTGGGGCATTTGAAGGGGTTCCAGGAGGCAGTGAGGACCAGCATCACTTTTCCCCGCTGGCACTTTTGCTGTGGCAGCAAAAGATGGACGTTTGTCTTTTGTGCTCTAAACAGCGCCGAAAGCGAAAACAGGTGCTTTTGAGGATGGAGTCCGCAGGAAAGCAGAGAGGGCCAAATTGTCTGGGGCATTTGAAGGGGTTCCAGGAGGCAGTGAGGACCAGCATCACTTTTCCCCGCTGGCACCTTTGCTGTGGCAGCAAAAGCTGGACGTTTGTCTTTTTTGCTCCAAACACCGCCGAAAGCGAAAACAGGTGCTTTTGAGGATGGAGTCCGCAGGAAAGCAGAGAGGGCCAAATTGTCTGGGGCATTTGAAGGGGTTCCAGGAGGCAGTGAGGACCAGCATCACTTTTCCCCGCTGGCACCTTTGCTGTGGCAGCAAAAGCTGGAAGTTTGTCTTTTCTGCTCCGGAAGCTGCCGAGAGTGAAAACAGGTGCTTTTGAGGATGGAGTCCGCAGGAAAGCAGAGAGGGCCAAATTGTCTGGGGCATTTGAAGGGGTTCCAGGAGGCAGTGAGGACCAGCATCACTTTTCCCCGCTGGCACCTTTGCTGTGGCAGCAAAAGCTGGACGTTTGTCTTTTTTGCTCCGGAGGCTGCCGAGAGTGAAAACAGGTGCTTTTGAGGATGGAGTCCGCAGGAAAGCAGAGAGGGCCAAATTGTCTGGGGCATTTGAAGGGGTTCCAGGAGGCAGTGAGGACCAGCATCACTTTTCCCCGCTGGCACCTTTGCTGTGGCAGCAAATGCTGGACGTTTGTCTTTTTTGCTCCGGAGGCTGCCGAGATTGAAAACAGGTGCTTTTGAGGATCGAGTCCGCAGGAAAGCAGAGAGGGCCAAATTGTCTGGGGCATTTGAAGGGGTTCCAGGAGGCAGTGACGACCAGCATCACTTTTCCCCGCTGGCACCTTTGCAGTGGCAGCAAAAGCTGGACGTTTGTCTTTTTTGCTCTAAACACCGCCGAAAGCGAAAACAGGTGCTTTTGAGGATGGAGTCCGCAGGAAAGCAGAGAGGGCCAAATTGTCTGGGGCATTTGAAGGGGTTCCAGGAGGCAGTGAGGACCAGCATCACTTTTCCCCGCTGGCACCTTTGCTGTGGCAGCAAAAGCTGGACGTTTGTCTTTTTTTCTCCGGAGGCTGCCGAGAGTGAAAACAGGTGCTTTTGAGGATGGAGTCCGCAGGAAAGCAGAGAGGGCCAAATTGTCTGGGGCATTTGAAGGGGTTCCAGGAGGCAGTGAGGACCAGCATCACTTTTCCCCGCTGGCACCTTTGCTGTGGCAGCAAAAGCTGGATGTTTGTCTTTTTTGCTCCGGAGGCTGCCGAGAGTGAAAAGAGGTGCTTTTGAGGATAGATTCCGCAGGAAAGCAGAGAGGGCCAAATTGTCTGGGGCATTTGAAGGGGTTCCAGGAGGCAGTGAGGACCAGCATCACTTTTCCCTGCTGCCACCTTTGCTGTGGCAGCAAAAGCTGGACGTTTGTCTTTTTTGCTCCAAACACCGCCGAATGCGAAAACAGGTGCTTTTGAGGATGGAGTCCGCAGGAAAGCAGAGAGGGCCAAATTGTCTGGGGCATTTGAAGGGGTTCCAGGAGGCAGTGAGGACCAGCATCACTTTTCCCCGCTGGCACCTTTGCTGTGGCACCAAAAGCTGGACGTTTTTCTTCTTTGCTCATGAGGCTGCCGTAACTGAAAACAGGTGCTTTTGAGGATGGAGTCCGCAGGAAAGCAGAGAGGGCCAAATTGTCTGGGGCATTTGAAGGGGTTCCAGGAGGCAGTGAGGACCAGCATCACTTTTCCCCGCTGGCACCTTTGCTGTGGCAACAAAAGCTGGATGTTTGTCTTTTTTGCTCCTGAGGCTGCCGAGAGAGAAAACAGTTGCTTTGGAGGATGGAGTCCGCAGGAAAGCAGAGAGGGCCAAATTGTCTGGGGCATTTGAAGGGGTTCCAGGAGGCAGTGAGGACCAGCATCACTTTTCCCCGCTGCCACCTTTGCTGTGGCAGCAAAAGCTGGACGTTTGTCTTTTTTGCTCCTGAGGCTGCCGAGAGTGAAAACAGGTGCTTTTGAGGATGCAGTCCGCAGGAAAGCAGAGAGGGCCAAATTGTCTGGGGCATTTGAAGGGGTTCCAGGAGGCAGTGAGGACCAGCATCACTTTTCCCCGCTGCCACCTTTGCTGTGGCAGCAAAACCTTAACGTTTGTCCTTTTTGCTCCGGAGGCTGCCGAGAGTGAAAACAGGTGCTTTTGAGGATGGAGTCCGCAGGAAAGCAGAGAGGGCCAAATTGTCTGGGGCATTTGAAGGGGTTCCAGGAGGCAGTGAGGACCAGCATCACTTTTCCCCGCTGGCACCTTTGCTGTGGCAGCAAAAGCTGGACGTTTGTCTTTTTTGCTCCGGAGGCTGCCGAGAGTGAAAACAGGTGCTTTTGAGGATGGAGTCCGCAGGAAAGCAGAGAGGGCCAAATTGTCTGGGGCATTTGAAGGGGTTCCAGGAGGCAGTGAGGACCAGCATCACTTTTCCCCGCTGCCACCTTTGCTGTGGCAGCAAAAGCTGGACGTTTGTCTTTTGTGCTCCAAACACCGCCGAAAGCGAAAACAGGTGCTTTTGAGGATGGCGTCCGCAGGAAAGCAGAGAGGGCCAAATTGTCTGGGGCATTTGAAGGGGTTCCAGGAGGCAGTGAGGACCAGCATCACTTTTCCCCGCTGGCACCTTTGCTGTGGCAGCAAAAGCTGGACGTTTGTCTTTTTTGCTCCGGAGCCCGCCGAGAGTGAAAACAGGTGCTTTTGAGGATGGAGTCCGCAGGAAAGCAGAGAGGGCCAAATTGTCTGGGGCATTTGAAGGGGTTCCAGGAGGCAGTGAGGACCAGCATCACTTTTCCCCGCTGCCACCTTTGCTGTGGCAGCAAAAGCTGGACGTTTGTCTTTTTTGCTCCAAACACCGCCGAAAGCAAAAACAGGTGCTTTTGAGGATGGAGTCCGCAGGAAAGCAGAGAGGGCCAAATTGTCTGGGGCATTTGAAGGGGTTCCAGGAGGCAGTGAGGACCAGCATCACTTTTCCCCGCTGGCACCTTTGCTGTGGCAGCAAAAGCTGGACGTTTGTCTTTTTTGCTCCAAACACCGCCGAAAGCGAAAACAGGTGCTTTTGAGGATGGAGTCCGCAGGAAAGCAGAGAGGGCCAAATTGTCTGGGGCATTTGAAGGGGTTCCAGGAGGCAGTGAGGACCAGCATCACTTTTCCCCGCTGGCACCTTTGCTGTGGCAGCAAAAGCTGGACGTTTGTCTTTTTTGCTCCGGAGGCTGCCGAGAGTGAAAACAGGTGCTTTTGAGGATGGAGTCCGCAGGAAAGCAGAGAGGGCCAAATTGTCTGGGGCATTTGAAGGGGTTCCAGGAGGCAGTGAGGACCAGCATCACTTTTCCCCGCTGCCACCTTTGCTGTGGCAGCAAAAGCTGGACGTTTGTCTTTTGTGCTCCAAACACCGCCGAAAGCGAAAACAGGTGCTTTTGAGGATGGCGTCCGCAGGAAAGCAGAGAGGGCCAAATTGTCTGGGGCATTTGAAGGGGTTCCAGGAGGCAGTGAGGACCAGCATCACTTTTCCCCGCTGGCACCTTTGCTGTGGCAGCAAAAGCTGGACGTTTGTCTTTTTTGCTCCGGAGCCCGCCGAGAGTGAAAACAGGTGCTTTTGAGGATGGAGTCCGCAGGAAAGCAGAGAGGGCCAAATTGTCTGGGGCATTTGAAGGGGTTCCAGGAGGCAGTGAGGACCAGCATCACTTTTCCCCGCTGCCACCTTTGCTGTGGCAGCAAAAGCTGGACGTTTGTCTTTTTTGCTCCAAACACCGCCGAAAGCAAAAACAGGTGCTTTTGAGGATGGAGTCCGCAGGAAAGCAGAGAGGGCCAAATTGTCTGGGGCATTTGAAGGGGTTCCAGGAGGCAGTGAGGACCAGCATCACTTTTCCCCGCTGGCACCTTTGCTGTGGCAGCAAAAGCTGGACGTTTGTCTTTTTTGCTCCAAACACCGCCGAAAGCGAAAACAGGTGCTTTTGAGGATGGAGTCCGCAGGAAAGCAGAGAGGGCCAAATTGTCTGGGGCATTTGAAGGGGTTCCAGGAGGCAGTGAGGACCAGCATCACTTTTCCCCGCTGGCACCTTTGCTGTGGCAGCAAAAGCTGGACGTTTGTCTTTTTTGCTCCGGAGGCTGCCGAGAGTGAAAACAGGTGCTTTTGAGGATGGAGTCCGCAGGAAAGCAGAGAGGGCCAAATTGTCTGGGGCATTTGAAGGGGTTCCAGGAGGCAGTGAGGACCAGCATCACTTTTCCCCGCTGGCACCTTTGCTGTGGCAGCAAAAGATGGACGTTTGTCTTTTTTGCTCCAAACACCGCCGAAAGCAAAAACAGGTGCTTTTGAGGATGGAGTCCGCAGGAAAGCAGAGAGGGCCAAATTGTCTGGGGCATTTGAAGGGGTTCCAGGAGGCAGTGAGGACCAGCATCACTTTTCCCCGCTGGCACCTTTTTGTGGCAGCAAAAGCTGGACGTTTTTCTTTTTGGTCCTGAGGCTGCCGAGAGTGAAAACAGGTGCTTTTGAGGATGGAGTCCGCAGGAAAGCAGAGAGGGCCAAATTGTCTGGGGCATTTGAAGGGGTTCCAGGAGGCAGTGAGGACCAGCATCACTTTTCCCCGCTGGCACCTTTGCTGTGGCAGCAAAACCTGGACGTTTGTCTTTTTTGCTCCGGAGGCTGCCGAGAGTGAAAACAGGTGCTTTTGAGGATGGAGTCCGCAGGAAAGCAGAGAGGGCCAAATTGTCTGGGGCATTTGAAGGGGTTCCAGGAGGCAGTGAGGACCAGCATCACTTTTCCCCGCTGGCACCTTTGCTGTGGCAGCAAAAGCTGGACGTTTGTCTTTTTTGCTCCGGAGGCTGCCGAGAGTGAAAACAGGTGCTTTTGAGGATGGAGTCCGCAGGAAAGCAGAGAGGGCCAAATTGTCTGGGGCATTTGAAGGGGTTCCAGGAGGCAGTGAGGACCAGCATCACTTTTCCCCGCTGGCACTTTTGCTGTGGCAGCAAAAGATGGACGTTTGTCTTTTGTGCTCTAAACAGCGCCGAAAGCGAAAACAGGTGCTTTTGAGGATGGAGTCCGCAGGAAAGCAGAGAGGGCCAAATTGTCTGGGGCATTTGAAGGGGTTCCAGGAGGCAGTGAGGACCAGCATCACTTTTCCCCGCTGCCACCTTTGCTGTGGCAGCAAAAGCTGGACGTTTGTCTTTTTTGCTCCAAACACCGCCGAAAGCGAAAACAGGTGCTTTTGAGGATGGAGTCCGCAGGAAAGCAGAGAGGGCCAAATTGTCTGGGGCATTTGAAGGGGTTCCAGGAGGCAGTGAGGACCAGCATCACTTTTCCCCGCTGGCACCTTTGCTGTGGCAGCAAAAGCTGGAAGTTTGTCTTTTCTGCTCCGGAGGCTGCCGAGAGTGAAAACAGTTGCTTTTGAGGATAGAGTCCGCAGGAAAGCAGAGAGGGCCAAATTGTCTGGGGCATTTGAAGGGGTTCCAGGAGGCAGTGAGGACCAGCATCACTTTTCCCCGCTGGCACCTTTGCTGTGGCAGCAAAAGCTGGACGTTTGTCTTTTTTGCTCCGGAGGCTGCCGAGAGTGAAAACAGGTGCTTTTGAGGATGGAGTCCGCAGGAAAGCAGAGAGGGCCAAATTGTCTGGGGCATTTGAAGGGGTTCCAGGAGGCAGTGAGGACCAGCATCACTTTTCCCCGCTGGCACCTTTGCTGTGGCAGCAAATGCTGGACGTTTGTCTTTTTTGCTCCGGAGGCTGCCGAGATTGAAAACAGGTGCTTTTGAGGATGGAGTCCGCAGGAAAGCAGAGAGGGCCAAATTGTCTGGGGCATTTGAAGGGGTTCCAGGAGGCAGTGAGGACCAGCATCACTTTTCCCCGCTGGCACCTTTGCTGTGGCAGCAAAAGCTGGACGTTTGTCTTTTTTTCTCCGGAGGCTGCCGAGAGTGAAAACAGGTGCTTTTGAGGATGGAGTCCGCAGGAAAGCAGAGAGGGCCAAATTGTCTGGGGCATTTGAAGGGGTTCCAGGAGGCAGTGAGGACCAGCATCACTTTTCCCCGCTGGCACCTTTGCTGTGGCAGCAAAAGCTGGACGTTTTTCTTTTTTGCTCCGGAGGCTGCCGAGAGTGAAAACAGGTGCTTTTGAGGATGGAGTCCGCAGGAAAGCAGAGAGGGCCAAATTGTCTGGGGCATTTGAAGGGGTTCCAGGAGGCAGTGAGGACCAGCATCACTTTTCCCCGCTGGCACCTTTGCTGTGGCACCAAAAGCTGGACGTTTTTCTTTTTTGCTCATGAGGCTGCCGTAACTGAAAACAGGTGCTTTTGAGGATGGAGTCCGCAGGAAAGCAGAGAGGGCCAAATTGTCTGGGGCATTTGAAGGGGTTCCAGGAGGCAGTGAGGACCAGCATCACTTTTCCCCGCTGCCACCTTTGCTGTGGCAGCAAAAGCTGGATGTTTGTCTTTTTTGCTCCTGAGGCTGCCGAGAGAGAAAACAGTTGCTTTGGAGGATGGAGTCCGCAGGAAAGCAGAGAGGGCCAAATTGTCTGGGGCATTTGTAGGGGTTTCAGGAGGCAGTGAGGACCAGCATCACTTTTCCCCGCTGGCACCTTTGCTGTGGCAGCAAAAGCTGGACGTTTGTCTTTTTTGCTCCTGAGGCTGCCGAGAGTGAAAACAGGTGCTTTTGAGGATGGAGTCCGCAGGAAAGCAGAGAGGGCCAAATTGTCTGGGGCATTTGAAGGGGTTCCAGGAGGCAGTGAGGACCAGCATCACTTTTCCCCGCTGGCACCTTTGCTGTCGCAGCAAAACCTTAACGTTTGTCCTTTTTGCTCCGGAGGCTGCCGAGAGTGAAAACAGGTGCTTTTGAGGATGGAGTCCGCAGGAAAGCAGAGAGGGCCAAATTGTCTGGGGCATTTGAAGGGGTTCCAGGAGGCAGTGAGGACCAGCATCACTTTTCCCCGCTGGCACCTTTGCTGTGTCAACAAAAGCTGGACGTTTGTCTTTTTTGCTCTAAACACCGCCGGAAGCGAAAACAGGTGCTTTTGAGGATGGAGTCCGCAGGAAAGCAGAGAGGGCCAAATTGTCTGGGGCATTTGAAGGGGTTCCAGGAGGCAGTGAGGACCAGCATCACTTTTCCCCGCTGGCACCTTTGCTGTGGCAGCAAAAGCTGGACGTTTGTCTTTTTTGCTCCAAACACCGCCGAAAGCGAAAACAGGTGCTTTTGAGGATGGAGTCCGCAGGAAAGCAGAGAGGGCCAAATTGTCTGGGGCATTTGAAGGGGTTCCAGGAGGCAGTGAGGACCAGCATCACTTTTCCCCGCTGGCACCTTTGCTGTGGCAGCAAAAGCTGGACGTTTGTCTTTTCTGCTCCGGAGGCTGCCGAGAGTGAAAACAGGTGCTTTTGAGGATAGAGTCCGCAGGAAAGCAGAGAGGGCCAAATTGTCTGGGGCATTTGAAGGGGTTCCAGGAGGCAGTGAGGACCAGCATCACTTTTCCCCGCTGGCACCTTTGCAGTGGCAGCAAAAGCTGGACGTTTGTCTTTTTTGCTCTAAACACCGCCGAAAGCGAAAAAACGTGCTTTTGAGGATGGAGTCCGCAGGAAAGCAGAGAGGGCCAAATTGTCTGGGGCATTTGAAGGGGTTCCAGGAGGCAGTGAGGACCAGCATCACTTTTCCCCGCTGCCACCTTTGCTGTGGCAGCAAAAGCTGGACGTTTTTCGTTTTTGCTCCGGAGGCTGCCGTAAGTGAAAACAGGTGCTTTTGAGGATGGAGTCCGCAGGAAAGCAGAGAGGGCCAAATTGTCTGGGGCATTTGAAGGGGTTCCAGGAGGCAGTGAGGACCAGCATCACTTTTCCCCGCTGGCACCTTTGCTGTGGCAGCAAAAGCTGGACGTTTGTCTTTTTTGCTCCTGAGGCTGCCGAGAGTGAAAACAGGTGCTTTTGAGGATGGAGTCCGCAGGAAAGCAGAGAGGGCCAAATTGTCTGGGGCATTTGAAGGGGTTCCAGGAGGCAGTGAGGACCAGCATCACTTTTCCCCGCTGCCACCTTTGCTGTGGCAGCAAAAGCTGGACGTTTGTCTTTTTTGCTCCTGAGGCACCCGAGAGTGAAAACAGGTGCTTTTGAGGATGGAGTCCGCAGGAAAGCAGAGAGGGCCAAATTGTCTGGGGCATTTGAAGGGGTTCCAGGAGGCAGTGAGGACCAGCATCACTTTTCCCCGCTGGCACCTTTGCTGTGGCAGCAAAAGCTGGACGTTTTTCTTTTTTGCTCCAAACACCGCCGAAAGCGAAAACAGGTGCTTTTGAGGATGGAGTCCGCAGGAAAGCAGAGAGGGCCAAATTGTCTGGGGCATTTGAAGGGGTTCCAGGAGGCAGTGAGGACCAGCATCACTTTTCCCCGCTGGCACCTTTGCTGTGGCAGCAAAAGCTGGACGTTTGTCTTTTTTGCTCCTGAGGCTGCCGAGAGTGAAAACAGGTGCTTTTGAGGATGGAGTCCGCAGGAAAGCAGAGAGGGCCAAATTATCTGGGGCATTTGAAGGGGTTCCAGGAGGCAGTGAGGACCAGCATCACTTTTCCCCGCTGGCACCTTTGCTGTGGCAGCATAAGCTGGACGTTTGTCTTTTTTGCTCTAAACACCGCCGAAATCGAAAAAACGTGCTTTTGAGGATGGAGTCCGCAGGAAAGCAGAGAGGGCCAAATTGTCTGGGGCATTTGAAGGGGTTCCAGGAGGCAGTGAGGACCAGCATCACTTTTCCCCACTGCCACCTTTGCTGTGGCAGCAAAAGCTGGACGTTTGTCTTTTTTGCTCTAAACACCGCCGAAAGCGAAAAAACGTGCTTTTGAGGATGGAGTCCGCAGGAAAGCAGAGAGGGCCAAATTGTCTGGGGCATTTGAAGGGGTTCCAGGAGGCAGTGAGGACCAGCATCACTTTTCCCCGCTGGCACCTTTGCTGTGGCAGCAAAAGCTGGACGTTTGTATTTTTTGCTCCTGAGGCTGCCGAGAGTAAAAACAGGTGCTTTTGAGGATGGAGTCCGCAGGAAAGCAGAGAGGGCCAAATTGTCTGGGGCATTTGAAGGGGTTCCAGGAGGCAGTGAGGACCAGCATCACTTTTCCCCGCTGCCACCTTTGCTGTGGCAGCAAAAGCTGGACGTTTGTCTTTTTTGCTCCAAACACCGCCGAAAGCGAAAACAGGTGCTTTTGAGGATGGAGTCCGCAGGAAAGCAGAGAGGGCCAAATTGTCTGGGGCATTTGAAGGGGTTCCAGGAGGCAGTGAGGACCAGCATCACTTTTCCCCGCTGGCACCTTTGCTGTGGCAACAAAAGCTGGACGTTTGTCTGTTTTGCTCCGGAGGTTGCCGAGAGTGAAAACAGGTGCTTTTGAGGATGGAGTCCGCAGGAAAGCAGAGAGGGCCAAATTGTCTGGGGCATTTGAAGGGGTTCCAGGAGGCAGTGAGGACCAGCATCACTTTTCCCCGCTGGCACCTTTGCTGTGGCAGCAAAAGCTGGACGTTTGTCTTTTTTGCTCCAAACACCGCCGAAAGCAAAAACAGGTGCTTTTGAGGATGGAGTCCGCAGGAAAGCAGAGAGGGCCAAATTGTCTGGGGCATTTGAAGGGGTTCCAGGAGGCAGTGAGGACCAGCATCACTTTTCCCCGCTGGCACCTTTGCTGTGGCAGCAAAAGCTGGACGTTTGTATTTTTTGCTCCTGAGGCTGCCGAGAGTGAAAACAGGTGCTTTTGAGGATGGAGTCCGCAGGAAAGCAGAGAGGGCCAAATTGTCTGGGGCATTTGAAGGGGTTCCAGGAGGCAGTGAGGACCAGCATCACTTTTCCCCGCTGCCACCTTTGCTGTGGCAGCAAAAGCTGGACGTTTGTCTTTTTTGCTCCAAACACCGCCGAAAGCGAAAACAGGTGCTTTTGAGGATGGAGTCCGCAGGAAAGCAGAGAGGGCCAAATTGTCTGGGGCATTTGAAGGGGTTCCAGGAGGCAGTGAGGACCAGCATCACTTTTCCCCGCTGGCACCTTTGCTGTGGCAACAAAAGCTGGACGTTTGTCTGTTTTGCTCCGGAGGTTGCCGAGAGTGAAAACAGGTGCTTTTGAGGATGGAGTCCGCAGGAAAGCAGAGAGGGCCAAATTGTCTGGGGCATTTGAAGGGGTTCCAGGAGGCAGTGAGGACCAGCATCACTTTTCCCCGCTGGCACCTTTGCTGTGGCAGCAAAAGCTGGACGTTTGTCTTTTTTGCTCCAAACACCGCCGAAAGCAAAAACAGGTGCTTTTGAGGATGGAGTCCGCAGGAAAGCAGAGAGGGCCAAATTGTCTGGGGCATTTGAAGGGGTTCCAGGAGGCAGTGAGGACCAGCATCACTTTTCCCCGCTGCCACCTTTGCTGTGGCAGCAAAAGCTGGACGTTTGTCCTTTTTGATCCTGAGGATGCCGAGAGTGAAAACAGGTGCTTTTGAGGATGGAGTCCGCAGGAAAGCAGAGAGGGCCAAATTGTCTGGGGCATTTGAAGGGGTTCCAGGAGGCAGTGAAGACCAGCATCACTTTTCCCCGCTGGCACCTTTGCTGTGGCAACAAAAGCTGGACGTTTGTCTTTTTTGCTCCTGAGGCTGCCGAGAGTGAAAACAGGTGCTTTTGATGATACATTCTACAGGAAAGCAGAGAGGGCCAAATTGTCTGTGGCATTTGAAGGGGTTCCAGGAGGCAGTGAGGACCAGCATCACTTTTCCCCGCTGGCACCTTTGCTGTGGCAGCAAAAGCTGGACGTTTGTCTTTTTTGCTCCAAACACCGCCGAAAGCGAAAACAGGTGCTTTTGAGGATGGAGTCCGCAGGAAAGCAGAGAGGGACAAATTGTCTGGGGCATTTGAAGGGGTTCCAGGAGGCAGTGAGGACCAGCATCACTTTTCCCCGCTGGCACCTTTGCTGTGGCAGCAAAAGCTGGACGTTTGTCTTTTTTGCTCCGGAGACTGCCGAGAGTGAAAACAGGTGCTTTTGAGGATGGAGTCCGCAGGAAAGCAGAGAGGGCCAAATTGTCTGGGGCATTTGAAGGGGTTCCAGGAGGCAGTGAGGACCAGCATCACTTTTCCCCGCTGGCACCTTTGCTGTGGCAGCAAAACCTTAACGTTTGTCCTTTTTGCTCCGGAGGCTGCCGAAAGCGAAAACAGGTGCTTTTGAGGATGGAGTCCGCAGGAAAGCAGAGAGGGCCAAATTGTCTGGGGCATTTGAAGGGGTTCCAGGAGGCAGTGAGGACCAGCATCACTTTTCCCCGCTGGCACCTTTGCTGTGGCAGCAAAAGCTGGACGTTTGTCTTTTTTGCTCCAAACACCGCCGAAAGCGAAAAAACGTGCTTTTGAGGATGGAGTCCGCAGGAAAGCAGAGAGGGCCAAATTGTCTGGGGCATTTGAAGGGGTTCCAGGAGGCAGTGAGGACCAGCATCACTTTTCCCCACTGGCACCTTTGCTGTGGAAGCAAAAGCTGGACGTTTGTCTTTTTTGCTCCTGAGGCTGCCGAGAGTGAAAACAGGTGCTTTTGAGGATGGAGTCCGCAGGAAAGCAGAGAGGGCCAAATTGTCTGGGGCATTTGAAGGGGTTCCAGGAGGCAGTGAGGACCAGCATCACTTTTCCCCGCTGGCACCTTTGCTGTGGCAGCAAAAGCTGGACGTTTGTCTTTTTTGCTCCAAACACCGCCGAAAGCGAAAACAGGTGCTTTTGAGGATGGAGTCCGCAGGAAAGCAGAGAGGGACAAATTGTCTGGGGCATTTGAAGGGGTTCCAGGAGGCAGTGAGGACCAGCATCACTTTTCCCCGCTGCCACCTTTGCTGTGGCACCAAAAGCTGGACGTTTTTCTTTTTTGCTCCAAACACCGACGAAAGCGAAAACAGGTGCTTTTGAGGATGGAGTCCGCAGGAAAGCAGAGAGGGCCAAATTGTCTGGGGCATTTGAAGGGGTTCCAGGAGGCAGTGAGGACCAGCATCACTTTTCCCCGCTGGCACCTTTGCTGTGGCAGCAAAAGCTGGACGTTTGTCTTTTTTGCTCCTGAGGCTGCCGAGAGTGAAAACAGGTGCTTTTGAGGATGGAGTCCGCAGGAAAGCAGAGAGGGCCAAATTATCTGTGGCATTTGAAGGGGTTCCAGGAGGCAGTGAGGACCAGCATCACTTTTCCCCGCTGCCACCTTTGCTGTGGCAGCAAAAGCTGGACGTTTGTCTTTTTTGCTCCAAACACCGCCGAAAGCGAAAACAGGTGCTTTTGAGGATGGAGTCCGCAGGAAAGCAGAGAGGGCCAAATTGTCTGGGGCATTTGAAGGGGTTCCAGGAGGCAGTGAGGACCAGCATCACTTTTCCCCGCTGGCACCTTTGCTGTGGCAACAAAAGCTGGACGTTTGTCTGTTTTGCTCCGGAGGTTGCCGAGAGTGAAAACAGGTGCTTTTGAGGATGGAGTCCGCAGGAAAGCAGAGAGGGCCAAATTGTCTGGGGCATTTGAAGGGGTTCCAGGAGGCAGTGAGGACCAGCATCACTTTTCCCCGCTGGCACCTTTGCTGTGGCAGCAAAAGCTGGACGTTTGTCTTTTTTGCTCCAAACACCGCCGAAAGCAAAAACAGGTGCTTTTGAGGATGGAGTCCGCAGGAAAGCAGAGAGGGCCAAATTGTCTGGGGCATTTGAAGGGGTTCCAGGAGGCAGTGAGGACCAGCATCACTTTTCCCCGCTGCCACCTTTGCTGTGGCAGCAAAAGATGGACGTTTGTCCTTTTTGATCCTGAGGATGCCGAGAGTGAAAACAGGTGCTTTTGAGGATGGAGTCCGCAGGAAAGCAGAGAGGGCCAAATTGTCTGGGGCATTTGAAGGGGTTCCAGGAGGCAGTGAAGACCAGCATCACTTTTCCCCGCTGGCACCTTTGCTGTGGCAGCAAAAGCTGGACGTTTTTCTTTTTTGCTCCTGAGGCTGCCGAGAGTGAAAACAGGTGCTTTTGATGATACATTCTACAGGAAAGCAGAGAGGGCCAAATTGTCTGTGGCATTTGAAGGGGTTCCAGGAGGCAGTGAGGACCAGCATCACTTTTCCCCGCTGGCACCTTTGCTGTGGCAGCAAAAGCTGGACGTTTGTCTTTTTTGCTCCAAACACCGCCGAAAGCGAAAACAGGTGCTTTTGAGGATGGAGTCCGCAGGAAAGCAGAGAGGGACAAATTGTCTGGGGCATTTGAAGGGGTTCCAGGAGGCAGTGAGGACCAGCATCACTTTTCCCCGCTGCCACCTTTGCTGTGGCAGCAAAAGCTGGACGTTTGTCTTTTTTGCTCCGGAGGCTGCCGAGAGTGAAAACAGGTGCTTTTGAGGATGGAGTCCGCAGGAAAGCAGAGAGGGCCAAATTGTCTGGGGCATTTGAAGGGGTTCCAGGAGGCAGTGAGGACCAGCATCACTTTTCCCCGCTGGCACCTTTGCTGTGGCAGCAAAACCTTAACGTTTGTCCTTTTTGCTCCGGAGGCTGCCGAAAGCGAAAACAGGTGCTTTTGAGGATGGAGTCCGCAGGAAAGCAGAGAGGGCCAAATTGTCTGGGGCATTTGAAGGGGTTCCAGGAGGCAGTGAGGACCAGCATCACTTTTCCCCGCTGGCACCTTTGCTGTGGCAGCAAAAGCTGGACGTTTGTCTTTTTTGCTCCAAACACCGCCGAAAGCGAAAAAACGTGCTTTTGAGGATGGAGTCCGCAGGAAAGCAGAGAGGGCCAAATTGTCTGGGGCATTTGAAGGGGTTCCAGGAGGCAGTGAGGACCAGCATCACTTTTCCCCACTGGCACCTTTGCTGTGGAAGCAAAAGCTGGACGTTTGTCTTTTTTGCTCCTGAGGCTGCCGAGAGTGAAAACAGGTGCTTTTGAGGATGGAGTCCGCAGGAAAGCAGAGAGGGCCAAATTGTCTGGGGCATTTGAAGGGGTTCCAGGAGGCAGTGAGGACCAGCATCACTTTTCCCCGCTGGCACCTTTGCTGTGGCAGCAAAAGCTGGACGTTTGTCTTTTTTGCTCCAAACACCGCCGAAAGCGAAAACAGGTGCTTTTGAGGATGGAGTCCGCAGGAAAGCAGAGAGGGCCAAATTGTCTGGGGCATTTGAAGGGGTTCCAGGAGGCAGTGAGGACCAGCATCACTTTTCCCCGCTGCCACCTTTGCTGTGGCACCAAAAGCTGGACGTTTTTCTTTTTTGCTCCAAACACCGCCGAAAGCGAAAACAGGTGCTTTTGAGGATGGAGTCCGCAGGAAAGCAGAGAGGGCCAAATTGTCTGGGGCATTTGAAGGGGTTCCAGGAGGCAGTGAGGACCAGCATCACTTTTCCCCGCTGCCACCTTTGCTGTGGCAGCAAAAGCTGGACGTTTGTCTTTTTTGCTCCTGAGGCTGCCGAGAGTGAAAACAGGTGCTTTTGAGGATGGAGTCCGCAGGAAAGCAGAGAGGGCCAAATTATCTGTGGCATTTGAAGGGGTTCCAGGAGGCAGTGAGGACCAGCATCACTTTTCCCCGCTGGCACCTTTGCTGTGGCAGCATAAGCTGGACGTTTGTCTTTTTTGCTCTAAACACTGCCGAAAGCGAAAAAACGTGCTTTTGAGGATGGAGTCCGCAGGAAAGCAGAGGGGGCCAAATTGTCTGGGGCATTTGAAGGGGTTCCAGGAGGCAGTGAGGACCAGCATCACTTTTCCCCACTGCCACCTTTGCTGTGGCAGCAAAAGCTGGACGTTTGTCTTTTTTGTTCTAAACACCGCCGAAAGCGAAAAAACGTGCTTTTGAGGATGGAGTCCGCAGGAAAGCAGAGAGGGCCAAATTGTCTGGGGCATTTGAAGGGGTTCCAGGAGGCAGTGAGGACCAGCATCACTTTTCCCCGCTGCCACCTTTGCTGTGGCAGCAAAAGCTGGACGTTTGTATTTTTTGCTCCTGAGGCTGCCGAGAGTGAAAACAGGTGCTTTTGAGGATGGAGTCCGCAGGAAAGCAGAGAGGGCCAAATTGTCTGGGGCATTTGAAGGGGTTCCAGGAGGCAGTGAGGACCAGCATCACTTTTCCCCGCTGCCACCTTTGCTGTGGCAGCAAAAGCTGGACGTTTGTCTTTTTTGCTCCAAACACCGCCGAGAATGAAAACAGGTGCTTTTGAGGATGGAGTCCGCAGGAAAGCAGAGAGGGCCAAATTGTCTGGGGCATTTGAAGGGGTTCCAGGAGGCAGTGAGGACCAGCATCACTGTTCCCCGCTGCCAGCTTTGCTGTGGCAGCAAAAGCTGGACGTTTGTCTTTTTTGCTCCGGAGGCTGCCGAGAGTGAAAACAGGTGCTTTTGAGGATGGAGTCCGCAGGAAAGCAGAGAGGGCCAAATTGTCTGGGGCATTTGAAGGGGTTCCAGGAGGCAGTGAGGACCAGCATCACTTTTCCCCGCTGGCACCTTTGCTGTGGCAGCAAAAGCTGGACGTTTGTCTTTTTTGGTCCTGAGGCTGCCGAGAGTGAAAACAGGTGCTTTTGAGGATGGAGTCCGCAGGAAAGCAGAGAGGGCCAAATTGTCTGGGGCATTTGAAGGGGTTCCAGGAGGCAGTGAGGACCAGCATCACTTTTCCCCGCTGGCACCTTTGCTGTGGCAGCAAAAGCTGGACGTTTGTCTTTTTTGCTCCAAACACCGCCGAAAGCGAAAACAGGTGCTTTTGAGGATGGAGTCCGCAGGAAAGCAGAGAGGGCCAAATTGTCTGGGGCATTTGAAGGGGTTCCAGGAGGCAGTGAGGACCAACATCACTTTTCCCCGCTGGCACCTTTGCTGTGGCAACAAAAGCTGGACGTTTGTATTTTTTGCTCCGGAGGTTTCCGAGAGTGAAAACAGGTGCTTTTGAGGATGGAGTCCGCAGGAAAGCAGAGAGGGCCAAATTGTCTGGGGCATTTGAAGGGGTTCCAGGAGGCAGTGAGGACCAGCATCACTTTTCCCCGCTGGCACCTTTGCTGTGGCAGCAAAAGCTGGACGTTTGTCTTTTTTGCTCCAAACACCGCCGAAAGCAAAAACAGGTGCTTTTGAGGATGGAGTCCGCAGGAAAGCAGAGAGGGCCAAATTGTCTGGGGCATTTGAAGGGGTTCCAGGAGGCAGTGAGGACCAGCATCACTTTTCCCCGCTGGCACCTTTGCTGTGGCAGCAAAAGCTGGACGTTTGTCTTTTTTGCTCCTGAGGCACCCGAGAGTGAAAACAGGTGCTTTTGAGGATGGAGTCCGCAGGAAAGCAGAGAGGGACAAATTGTCTGGGGCATTTGAAGGGGTTCCAGGAGGCAGTGAGGACCAGCATCACTTTTCCCCGCTGGCACCTTTGCTGTGGCAGCAAAAGCTGGACGTTTTTCTTTTTTGCTCCAAACACCGCCGAAAGCGAAAACAGGTGCTTTTGAGGATGGAGTCCGCAGGAAAGCAGAGAGGGCCAAATTGTCTGGGGCATTTGAAGGGGTTCCAGGAGGCAGTGAGGACCAGCATCACTTTTCCCCGCTGGCACCTTTGCTGTGGCAGCAAAAGCTGGACGTTTGTCTTTTTTGCTCCGGAGGCTGCCGAGAGTGAAAACAGGTGCTTTTGAGGATGGAGTCCGCAGGAAAGCAGAGGGGGCCAAATTGTCTGGGGCATTTGAAGGGGTTCCAGGAGGCAGTGAGGACCAGCATCACTTTTCCCCGCTGGCACCTTTGCTGCGGCAGCATAAGCTGGACGTTTGTCTTTTTTGCTCTAAACACCGCCGAAAGCGAAAAAACGTGCTTTTGAGGATGGAGTCCGCAGGAAAGCAGAGAGGGCCAAATTGTCTGGGGCATTTGAAGGGGTTCCAGGAGGCAGTGAGGACCAGCATCACTTTTCCCCACTGCCACCTTTGCTGTGGCAGCAAAAGCTGGACGTTTGTCTTTTTTGCTCTAAACACCGCCGAAAGCGAAAAAACGTGCTTTTGAGGATGGAGTCCGCAGGAAAGCAGAGAGGGCCAAATTGTCTGGGGCATTTGAAGGGGTTCCAGGAGGCAGTGAGGACCAGCATCACTTTTCCCCGCTGGCACCTTTGCTGTGGCAGCAAAAGCTGGACGTTTGTCTTTTTTGCTCCTGAGGCTGCCGAGAGTGAAAACAGGTGCTTTTGAGGATGGAGTCAGCAGGAAAGCAGAGAGGGCCAAATTGTCTGGGGCATTTGAAGGGGTTCCAGGAGGCAGTGAGGACCAGCATCACTTTTCCCCGCTGCCACCTTTGCTGTGGCAGCAAAAGCTGGACGTTTGTCTTTTTTGCTCCAAACACCGCCGAGAATGAAAACAGGTGCTTTTGAGGATGGAGTCCGCAGGAAAGCAGAGAGGGCCAAATTGTCTGGGGCATTTGAAGGGGTTCCAGGAGGCAGTGAGGACCAGCATCACTGTTCCCCGCTGCCACCTTTGCTGTGGCAGCAAAAGCTGGACGTTTGTCTTTTTTGCTCCGGAGGCTGCCGAGAGTGAAAACAGGTGCTTTTGAGGATGGAGTCCGCAGGAAAGCAGAGAGGGCCAAATTGTCTGGGGCATTTGAAGGGGTTCCAGGAGGCAGTGAGGAGCAGCATCACTTTTCCCCGCTGGCACCTTTGCTGTGGCAGCAAAAGCTGGACGTTTGTCTTTTTTGCTCCAAACACCGCCGAAAGCAAAAACAGGTGCTTTTGAGGATGGAGTCCGCAGGAAAGCAGAGTGGGCCAAATTGTCTGGGGCATTTGAAGGGGTTCCAGGAGGCAGTGAGGACCAGCATCACTTTTCCCCGCTGGCACCTTTGCTGTGGCAGCAAAAGCTGGACGTTTGTCTTTTTTGCTCCAAACACCGCCGAAAGCGAAAACAGGTGCTTTTGAGGATGGAGTCCGCAGGAAAGCAGAGAGGGCCAAATTGTCTGGGGCATTTGAAGGGGTTCCAGGAGGCAGTGAGGACCAGCATCACTTTTCCCCGCTGGCACCTTTGCTGTGGCAGCAAAAGCTGGACGTTTGTCTTTTTTGCTCCGGAGGCTG
Organism: Vanellus vanellus; assembly: GCF_965231255.1. NCBI lineage: Eukaryota > Metazoa > Chordata > Aves > Charadriiformes > Charadriidae > Vanellus > Vanellus vanellus. Next base: position 54,659 of record NW_028128317.1, on the reverse strand, counting down.
CCGAGAGTGAAAACAGGTGCTTTTGAGGATGGAGTCCGCAGGAAAGCAGAGAGGGCCAAATTGTCTGGGGCATTTGAAGGGGTTCCAGGAGGCAGTGAGGACCAGCATCACTTTTCCCCGCTGGCACCTTTGCTGTGGCAGCAAAAGCTGGACGTTTGTCTTTTTTGCTCCTGAGGCTGCCGAGAGTGAAAACAGGTGCTTTTGAGGATGGAGTCCGCAGGAAAGCAGAGAGGGCCAAATTATCTGGGGCATTTGAAGGGGTTCCAGGAGGCAGTGAGGACCAGCATCACTTTTCCCCGCTGGCACCTTTGCTGTGGCAGCATAAGCTGGACGTTTGTCTTTTTTGCTCTAAACACCGCCGAAAGCGAAAAAACGTGCTTTTGAGGATGGAGTCCGCAGGAAAGCAGAGGGGGCCAAATTGTCTGGGGCATTTGAAGGGGTTCCAGGAGGCAGTGAGGACCAGCATCACTTTTCCCCACTGCCACCTTTGCTGTGGCAGCAAAAGCTGGACGTTTGTCTTTTTTGCTCTAAACACCGCCGAAAGCGAAAAAACGTGCTTTTGAGGATGGAGTCCGCAGGAAAGCAGAGAGGGCCAAATTGTCTGGGGCATTTGAAGGGGTTCCAGGAGGCAGTGAGGACCAGCATCACTTTTCCCCGCTGGCACCTTTGCTGTGGCAGCAAAAGCTGGACGTTTGTCTTTTTTGCTCCTGAGGCTGCCGAGAGTGAAAACAGGTGCTTTTGAGGATGGAGTCAGCAGGAAAGCAGAGAGGGCCAAATTGTCTGGGGCATTTGAAGGGGTTCCAGGAGGCAGTGAGGACCAGCATCACTTTTCCCCGCTGCCACCTTTGCTGTGGCAGCAAAAGCTGGACGTTTGTCTTTTTTGCTCCAAACACCGCCGAGAATGAAAACAGGTGCTTTTGAGGATGGAGTCCGCAGGAAAGCAGAGAGGGCCAAATTGTCTGGGGCATTTGAAGGGGTTCCAGGAGGCAGTGAGGACCAGCATCACTGTTCCCCGCTGCCACCTTTGCTGTGGCAGCAAAAGCTGGACGTTTGTCTTTTTTGCTCCGGAGGCTGCCGAGAGTGAAAACAGGTGCTTTTGAGGATGGAGTCCGCAGGAAAGCAGAGAGGGCCAAATTGTCTGGGGCATTTGAAGGGGTTCCAGGAGGCAGTGAGGACCAGCATCACTTTTCCCCGCTGGCACCTTTGCTGTGGCAGCAAAAGCTGGACGTTTGTCTTTTTTGCTCCAAACACCGCCGAAAGCAAAAACAGGTGCTTTTGAGGATGGAGTCCGCAGGAAAGCAGAGTGGGCCAAATTGTCTGGGGCATTTGAAGGGGTTCCAGGAGGCAGTGAGGACCAGCATCACTTTTCCCCGCTGGCACCTTTGCTGTGGCAGCAAAAGCTGGACGTTTGTCTTTTTTGCTCCAAACACCGCCGAAAGCGAAAACAGGTGCTTTTGAGGATGGAGTCCGCAGGAAAGCAGAGAGGGCCAAATTGTCTGGGGCATTTGAAGGGGTTCCAGGAGGCAGTGAGGACCAGCATCACTTTTCCCCGCTGGCACCTTTGCTGTGGCAGCAAAAGCTGGACGTTTGTCTTTTTTGCTCCGGAGGCTGCCGAGAGTGAAAACAGGTGCTTTTGAGGATGGAGTCCGCAGGAAAGCAGAGAGGGCCAAATTGTCTGGGGCATTTGAAGGGGTTCCAGGAGGCAGTGAGGACCAGCATCACTTTTCCCCGCTGGCACCTTTGCTGTGGCAGCAAAAGCTGGACGTTTGTCTTTTTTGCTCCTGAGGCTGCCGAGAGTGAAAACAGGTGCTTTTGAGGATGGAGTCCGCAGGAAAGCAGAGAGGGCCAAATTATCTGGGGCATTTGAAGGGGTTCCAGGAGGCAGTGAGGACCAGCATCACTTTTCCCCGCTGGCACCTTTGCTGTGGCAGCATAAGCTGGACGTTTGTCTTTTTTGCTCTAAACACCGCCGAAAGCGAAAAAACGTGCTTTTGAGGATGGAGTCCGCAGGAAAGCAGAGGGGGCCAAATTGTCTGGGGCATTTGAAGGGGTTCCAGGAGGCAGTGAGGACCAGCATCACTTTTCCCCACTGCCACCTTTGCTGTGGCAGCAAAAGCTGGACGTTTGTCTTTTTTGCTCTAAACACCGCCGAAAGCGAAAAAACGTGCTTTTGAGGATGGAGTCCGCAGGAAAGCAGAGAGGGCCAAATTGTCTGGGGCATTTGAAGGGGTTCCAGGAGGCAGTGAGGACCAGCATCACTTTTCCCCGCTGCCACCTTTGCTGTGGCAGCAAAAGCTGGACGTTTGTATTTTTTGCTCCTGAGGCTGCCGAGAGTGAAAACCGGTGCTTTTGAGGATGGAGTCCGCAGGAAAGCAGAGAGGGCCAAATTGTCTGGGGCATTTGAAGGGGTTCCAGGAGGCAGTGAGGACCAGCATCACTTTTCCCCGCTGGCACCTTTGCTGTGGCAGCAAAAGCTGGACGTTTGTCTTTCTTGCTCCAAACACCGCCGAGAATGAAAACAGGTGCTTTTGAGGATGGAGTCCGCAGGAAAGCAGAGAGGGCCAAATTGTCTGGGGCATTTGAAGGGGTTCCAGGAGGCAGTGAGGACCAGCATCACTTTTCCCCGCTGCCACCTTTGCTGTGGCAACAAAAGCTGGACGTTTGTCTTTTTTGCTCTGGAGGTTGCCGATAGTGAAAACAGGTGCTTTTGAGGATGGAGTCCGCAGGAAAGCAGAGAGGGCCAAATTGTCTGGGGCATTTGAAGGGGTTCCAGGAGGCAGTGAGGACCAGCATCACTTTTCCCCGCTGGCACCTTTGCTGTGGCTGCAAAAGCTGGACGTTTGTCTTTTTTGCTCCAAACACCGCCGAAAGCAAAAACAGGTGCTTTTGAGGATGGAGTCCGCAGGAAAGCAGAGAGGGCCAAATTGTCTGGGGCATTTGAAGGGGTTCCAGGAGGCAGTGAGGACCAGCATCACTTTTCCCCGCTGGCACCTTTGCTGTGGCAGCAAAAGATGGACGTTTGTCTTTTTTGCTCCTGAGGCACCCGAGAGTGAAAACAGGTGCTTTTGAGGATGGAGTCCGCAGGAAAGCAGAGAGGGCCAAATTGTCTGGGGCATTTGAAGGGGTTCCAGGAGGCAGTGAGGACCAGCATCACTTTTCCCCGCTGGCACCTTTGCTGTGGCAGCAAAAGCTGGACGTTTGTCTTTTTTGCTCCTGAGGCTGCCGAGAGTGAAAACAGGTGCTTTTGAGGATGGAGTCCGCAGGAAAGCAGAGAGGGCCAAATTGTCTGGGGCATTTGAAGGGGTTCCAGGAGGCAGTGAGGACCAGCATCACTGTTCCCCGCTGCCACCTTTGCTGTGGCAGCAAAAGCTGGACGTTTGTCTTTTTTGCTCCGGAGGCTGCCGAGAGTTAAAACAGGTGCTTTTGAGGATGGAGTCCGCAGGAAAGCAGAGAGGGCCAAATTGTCTGGGGCATTTGAAGGGGTTCCAGGAGGCAGTGAGGACCAGCATCACTTTTCCCCGCTGCCACCTTTGCTGTGGCAGCAAAAGCTGGACGTTTGTCTTTTTTGCTCCAAACACCGCCGAAAGCAAAAACAGGTGCTTTTGAGGATGGAGTCCGCAGGAAAGCAGAGAGGGCCAAATTGTCTGGGGCATTTGAAGGGGTTCCAGGAGGCAGTGAGGACCAGCATCACTTTTCCCCGCTGGCACCTTTGCTGTGGCAGCAAAAGCTGGACGTTTGTCTTTTTTGCTCCAAACACCGCCGAAAGCGAAAACAGGTGCTTTTGAGGATGGAGTCCGCAGGAAAGCAGAGAGGGCCAAATTGTCTGGGGCATTTGAAGGGGTTCCAGGAGGCAGTGAGGACCAGCATCACTTTTCCCCGCTGGCACCTTTGCTGTGGCAGCAAAAGCTGGACGTTTGTCTTTTTTGCTCCGGAGGCTGCCGTAAGTGAAAACAGGTGCTTTTGAGGATGGAGTCCGCAGGAAAGCAGAGAGGGCCAAATTGTCTGGGGCATTTGAAGGGGTTCCAGGAGGCAGTGAGGACCAGCATCACTTTTCCCCGCTGGCACCTTTGCTTTGGCAGCAAAAGCTGGACGTTTGTCTTTTTTGCTCCAAACACCGCCGAAAGCAAAAACAGGTGCTTTTGAGGATGGAGTCCGCAGGAAAGCAGAGAGGGCCAAATTGTCTGGGGCATTTGAAGGGGTTCCAGGAGGCAGTGAGGACCAGCATCACTTTTCCCCGCTGGCACCTTTGCTGTGGCAGCAAAAGCTGGACGTTTGTCTTTTTTGCTCCGGAGGCTGCCGAGAGTGAAAACAGGTGCTTTTGAGGATGGAGTCCGCAGGAAAGCAGAGAGGGCCAAATTGTCAGGGGCATTTGAAGGGGTTCCAGGAGGCAGTGAGGACCAGCATCACTTTTCCCCGCTGGCACCTTTGCTGTGGCAGCAAAAGCTGGACGTTTGTCTTTTTTGGTCCTGAGGCTGCCGAGAGTGAAAACAGGTGCTTTTGATGATACAGTCTACAGGAAAGCAGAGAGGGCCAAATTGTCTGGGGCATTTGAAGGGGTTCCAGGAGGCAGTGAGGACCAGCATCACTTTTCCCCGCTGCCACCTTTGCTGTGGCAGCAAAAGCTGGACGTTTGTCGTTTTTGCTCCAGAGGCTGCCGAGAGTGAAAACAGGTGCTTTTGAGGATAGAGTCCGCAGGAAAGCAGAGAGGGCCAAATTGTCTGGGGCATTTGAAGGGGTTCCAGGAGGCAGTGAGGACCAGCATCACTTTTCCCCGCTGGCACCTTTGCTGTGGCAGCAAAAGCTGGACGTTTGTCGTTTTTGCTCCTGAGGCTGCCGAGAGTGAAAACAGGTGCTTTTGAGGATGGAGTCCGCAGGAAAGCAGAGAGGGCCAAATTGTCTGGGGCATTTGAAGGGGTTCCAGGAGGCAGTGAGGACCAGCATCACTTTTCCCCGCTGGCACCTTTGCTGTGGCAGCAAAAGCTGGACGTTTTTCTTTTGTGCTCTAAACACCGCCGGAAGCGAAAACAGGTGCTTTTGAGGATGGAGTCCGCAGGAAAGCAGAGAGGGCCAAATTGTCTGGGGCATTTGAAGGGGTTCCAGGAGGCAGTGAGGACCAGCATCACTTTTCCCCGCTGGCACCTTTGCTGAGGCAGCAAAAGCTGGACGTTTGTCTTTTTTGCTCCGGAGGCTGCCGAGAGTGAAAACAGGTGCTTTTGATGATACAGTCTACAGGGAAGCAGAGAGGGCCAAATTGTCTGGGGCATTTGAAGGGGTTCCAGGAGGCAGTGAGGACCAGCATCACTTTTCCCCGCTGCCACCTTTGCTGTGGCAGCAAAAGCTGGACGTTTGTCTTTTTTGCTCCGGAGGCTGCCGAGAGTGAAAACAGGTGCTTTTGATGATACATTCTACAGGAAAGCAGAGAGGGCCAAATTGTCTGGGGCATTTGAAGGGGTTCCAGGAGGCAGTGAGGACCAGCATCACTTTTCCCCGCTGGCACATTTGCTGTGGCAGCAAAAGCTGGACGTTTGTCTTTTTTGCTCCTGAGGCTGCCGAGAGTGAAAACAGGTGCTTTTGAGGATGGAGTCCGCAGGAAAGCAGAGAGGGCCAAATTGTCTGGGGCATTTGAAGGGGTTCCAGGAGGCAGTGAGGACCAGCATCACTTTTCCCCGCTGGCACCTTTGCTGTGGCAGCAAAACCTGGACGTTTGTCTTTTTTGCTCCAAACACCGCCGAAAGCGAAAACAGGTGCTTTTGAGGATGGAGTCCGCAGGAAAGCAGAGAGGGCCAAATTGTCTGGGGCATTTGAAGGGGTTCCAGGAGGCAGTGAGGACCAGCATCACTTTTCCCCGCTGGCACCTTTGCTGTGGCAGCAAAAGCTGGACGTTTGTCTTTTTTGCTCCAAACACCGCCGAAAGCAAAAACAGGTGCTTTTGAGGATGGAGTCCGCAGGAAAGCAGAGAGGGCCAAATTGTCTGGGGCATTTGAAGGGGTTCCAGGAGGCAGTGAGGACCAGCATCACTTTTCCCCGCTGGCACCTTTGCTGTGGCAGCAAAAGATGGACGTTTGTCTTTTTTGCTCCGGAGGCACCCGAGAGTGAAAACAGGTGCTTTTGAGGATGGAGTCCGCAGGAAAGCAGAGAGGGCCAAATTGTCTGGGGCATTTGAAGGGGTTCCAGGAGGCAGTGAGGACCAGCATCACTTTTCCCCGCTGGCACCTTTGCTGTGGCAGCAAAAGCTGGACGTTTTTCTTTTTTGCTCCAAACACCGCCGAAAGCGAAAACAGGTGCTTTTGAGGATGGAGTCCGCAGGAAAGCAGAGAGGGCCAAATTGTCTGGGGCATTTGAAGGGGTTCCAGGAGGCAGTGAGGACCAGCATCACTTTTCCCCGCTGGCACCTTTGCTGTGGCAGCAAAAGCTGGACGTTTGTCTTTTTTGCTCCTGAGGCTGCCGAGAGTGAAAACAGGTGCTTTTGAGGATGGAGTCCGCAGGAAAGCAGAGAGGGCCAAATTGTCTGGGGCATTTGAAGGGGTTCCAGGAGGCAGTGAGGACCAGCATCACTTTTCCCCGCTGCCACCTTTGCTGTGGCAGCAAAAGCTGGACGTTTGTCGTTTTTGCTCCAAACACCGCCGAGAATGAAAACAGGTGCTTTTGAGGATGGAGTCCGCAGGAAAGCAGAGAGGGCCAAATTGTCTGGGGCATTTGAAGGGGTTCCAGGAGGCAGTGAGGACCAGCATCACTGTTCCCCGCTGCCACCTTTGCTGTGGCAGCAAAAGCTGGACGTTTGTCTTTTTTTGCTCCGGAGGCTGCCGAGAGTGAAAACAGGTGCTTTTGAGGATGGAGTCCGCAGGAAAGCAGAGAGGGCCAAATTGTCTGGGGCATTTGAAGGGGTTCCAGGAGGCAGTGAGGACCAGCATCACTTTTCCCCGCTGGCACCTTTGCTGTGGCAGCAAAAGCTGGACGTTTGTCTTTTTTGCTCCAAACACCGCCGAAAGCAAAAACAGGTGCTTTTGAGGATGGAGTCCGCAGGAAAGCAGAGAGGGCCAAATTGTCTGGGGCATTTGAAGGGGTTCCAGGAGGCAGTGAGGACCAGCATCACTTTTCCCCGCTGGCACCTTTGCTGTGGCAGCAAAAGCTGGACGTTTGTCTTTTTTGCTCCAAACACCGCCGAAAGCGAAAACAGGTGCTTTTGAGGATGGAGTCCGCAGGAAAGCAGAGAGGGCCAAATTGTCTGGGGCATTTGAAGGGGTTCCAGGAGGCAGTGAGGACCAGCATCACTTTTCCCCGCTGGCACCTTTGCTGTGGCAGCAAAAGCTGGACGTTTGTCTTTTTTGCTCCGGAGGCTGCCGAGAGTGAAAACAGGTGCTTTTGAGGATGGAGTCCGCAGGAAAGCAGAGAGGGCCAAATTGTCTGGGGCATTTGAAGGGGTTCCAGGAGGCAGTGAGGACCAGCATCACTTTTCCCCGCTGGCACCTTTGCTGTGGCAGCAAAAGCTGGACGTTTGTCTTTTTTGCTCCTGAGGCTGCCGAGAGTGAAAACAGGTGCTTTTGAGGATGGAGTCCGCAGGAAAGCAGAGAGGGCCAAATTATCTGGGGCATTTGAAGGGGTTCCAGGAGGCAGTGAGGACCAGCATCACTTTTCCCCGCTGGCACCTTTGCTGTGGCAGCATAAGCTGGACGTTTGTCTTTTTTGCTCTAAACACCGCCGAAAGCGAAAAAACGTGCTTTTGAGGATGGAGTCCGCAGGAAAGCAGAGAGGGCCAAATTGTCTGGGGCATTTGAAGGGGTTCCAGGAGGCAGTGAGGACCAGCATCACTTTTCCCCACTGCCACCTTTGCTGTGGCAGCAAAAGCTGGACGTTTGTCTTTTTTGCTCTAAACACCGCCGAAAGCGAAAAAACGTGCTTTTGAGGATGGAGTCCGCAGGAAAGCAGAGAGGGCCAAATTGTCTGGGGCATTTGAAGGGGTTCCAGGAGGCAGTGAGGACCAGCATCACTTTTCCCCGCTGCCACCTTTGCTGTGGCAGCAAAAGCTGGACGTTTGTATTTTTTGCTCCTGAGGCTGCCGAGAGTGAAAACAGGTGCTTTTGAGGATGGAGTCCGCAGGAAAGCAGAGAGGGCCAAATTGTCTGGGGCATTTGAAGGGGTTCCAGGAGGCAGTGAGGACCAGCATCACTTTTCCCCACTGCCACCTTTGCTGTGGCAGCAAAAGCTGGACGTTTGTCTTTTTTGCTCCAAACAACGCCGAAAGCGAAAACAGGTGCTTTTGAGGATGGAGTCCGCAGGAAAGCAGAGAGGGCCAAATTGTCTGGGGCATTTGAAGGGGTTCCAGGAGGCAGTGAGGACCAGCATCACTGTTCCCCGCTGCCACCTTTGCTGTGGCAGCAAAAGCTGGACGTTTGTCTTTTTTGCTCCGGAGGCTGCCGAGAGTGAAAACAGGTGCTTTTGAGGATGGAGTCCGCAGGAAAGCAGAGAGGGCCAAATTGTCTGGGGCATTTGAAGGGGTTCCAGGAGGCAGTGAGGACCAGCATCACTTTTCCCCGCTGCCACCTTTGCTGTGGCAGCAAAAGCTGGACGTTTGTCTTTTTTGCTCCAAACAACGCCGAAAGCGAAAACAGGTGCTTTTGAGGATGGAGTCCACAGGAAAGCAGAGAGGGCCAAATTGTCTGGGGCATTTGAAGGGGTTCCAGGAGGCAGTGAGGACCAGCATCACTTTTCCCCGCTGGCACCTTTGTTGTGGCAGCAAAAGCTGGACGTTTGTCTTTTTTGCTCCAAACAACGCCGAAAGCGAAAACAGGTGCTTTTGAGGATGGAGTCCGCAGGAAAGCAGAGAGGGCCAAATTGTCTGGGGCATTTGAAGGGGTTCCAGGAGGCAGTGAGGACCAGCATCACTTTTCCCCGCTGGCACCTTTGCTGTGGCAACAAAAGCTGGACGTTTGTCTTTTTTGCTCCGGAGGTTGCCGAGAGTGAAAACAGGTGCTTTTGAGGATGGAGTCCGCAGGAAAGCAGAGAGGGCCAAATTGTCTGGGGCATTTGAAGGGGTTCCAGGAGGCAGTGAGGAGCAGCATCACTTTTCCCCGCTGGCACCTTTGCTGTGGCAGCAAAAGCTGGACGTTTGTCTTTTTTGCTCCTGAGGCTGCCGAGAGTGAAAACAGGTGCTTTTGAGGATGGAGTCCGCAGGAAAGCAGAGAGGGCCAAATTTCCTGGGGCATTTGAAGGGGTTCCAGGAGGCAGTGAGGACCAGCATCACTTTTCCCCGCTGCCACCTTTGCTGTGGCAGCAAAACCTGGACGTTTGTCTTTTTTGCTCCAAACACCGCCGAAAGCAAAAACAGGTGCTTTTGAGGATGGAGTCCGCAGGAAAGCAGAGAGGGCCAAATTGTCTGGGGCATTTGAAGGGGTTCCAGGAGGCAGTGAGGACCAGCATCACTTTTCCCCGCTGGCACCTTTGCTGTGGCAGCAAAAGCTGGACGTTTGTCTTTTTTGCTCCAAACACCGCCGAAAGCAAAAACAGGTGCTTTTGAGGATGGAGTCCGCAGGAAAGCAGAGAGGGCCAAATTGTCTGGGGCATTTGAAGGGGTTCCAGGAGGCAGTGAGGACCAGCATCACTTTTCCCCGCTGGCACCTTTGCTGTGGCAGCAAAAGATGGACGTTTGTCTTTTTTGCTCCGGAGGCACCCGAGAGTGAAAACAGGTGCTTTTGAGGATGGAGTCCGCAGGAAAGCAGAGAGGGCCAAATTGTCTGGGGCATTTGAAGGGGTTCCAGGAGGCAGTGAGGACCAGCATCACTTTTCCCCGCTGGCACCTTTGCTGTGGCAGCAAAAGCTGGACGTTTTTCTTTTTTGCTCCAAACACCGCCGAAAGCGAAAACAGGTGCTTTTGAGGATGGAGTCCGCAGGAAAGCAGAGAGGGCCAAATTGTCTGGGGCATTTGAAGGGGTTCCAGGAGGCAGTGAGGACCAGCATCACTTTTCCCCGCTGGCACCTTTGCTGTGGCAGCAAAAGCTGGACGTTTGTCTTTTTTGCTCCTGAGGCTGCCGAGAGTGAAAACAGGTGCTTTTGAGGATGGAGTCCGCAGGAAAGCAGAGAGGGCCAAATTATCTGGGGCATTTGAAGGGGTTCCAGGAGGCAGTGAGGACCAGCATCACTTTTCCCCGCTGGCACCTTTGCTGTGGCAGCATAAGCTGGACGTTTGTCTTTTTTGCTCTAAACACCGCCGAAAGCGAAAAAACGTGCTTTTGAGGATGGAGTCCGCAGGAAAGCAGAGAGGGCCAAATTGTCTGGGGCATTTGAAGGGGTTCCAGGAGGCAGTGAGGACCAGCATCACTTTTCCCCACTGCCACCTTTGCTGTGGCAGCAAAAGCTGGACGTTTGTCTTTTTTGCTCTAAACACCGCCGAAAGCGAAAAAACGTGCTTTTGAGGATGGAGTCCGCAGGAAAGCAGAGAGGGCCAAATTGTCTGGGGCATTTGAAGGGGTTCCAGGAGGCAGTGAGGACCAGCATCACTTTTCCCCGCTGGCACCTTTGCTGTGGCAGCAAAAGCTGGACGTTTGTATTTTTTGCTCCTGAGGCTGCCGAGAGTGAAAACAGGTGCTTTTGAGGATGGAGTCCGCAGGAAAGCAGAGAGGGCCAAATTGTCTGGGGCATTTGAAGGGGTTCCAGGAGGCAGTGAGGACCAGCATCACTTTTCCCCGCTGCCACCTTTGCTGTGGCAGCAAAAGCTGGACGTTTGTCGTTTTTGCTCCAAACACCGCCGAGAATGAAAACAGGTGCTTTTGAGGATGGAGTCCGCAGGAAAGCAGAGAGGGCCAAATTGTCTGGGGCATTTGAAGGGGTTCCAGGAGGCAGTGAGGACCAGCATCACTGTTCCCCGCTGCCACCTTTGCTGTGGCAGCAAAAGCTGGACGTTTGTCTTTTTTTGCTCCGGAGGCTGCCGAGAGTGAAAACAGGTGCTTTTGAGGATGGAGTCCGCAGGAAAGCAGAGAGGGCCAAATTGTCTGGGGCATTTGAAGGGGTTCCAGGAGGCAGTGAGGACCAGCATCACTTTTCCCCGCTGGCACCTTTGCTGTGGCAGCAAAAGCTGGACGTTTGTCTTTTTTGTTTCAAACACCGCCGAAAGCAAAAACAGGTGCTTTGAGGATGGAGTCCGCAGGAAAGCAGAGAGGGCCAAATTGTCTGGGGCATTTGAAGGGGTTCCAGGAGGCAGTGAGGACCAGCATCACTTTTCCCCGCTGGCACCTTTGCTGTGGCAGCAAAAGCTGGACGTTTGTCTTTTTTGCTCCAAACACCGCCGAAAGCGAAACAGGTGCTTTTGAGGATGGAGTCCGCAGGAAAGCAGAGAGGGCCAAATTGTCTGGGGCATTTGAAGGGGTTCCAGGAGGCAGTGAGGACCAGCATCACTTTTCCCCGCTGGCACCTTTGCTGTGGCAGCAAAAGCTGGACGTTTGTCTTTTTTGCTCCGGAGGCTGCCGAGAGTGAAAACAGGTGCTTTTGAGGATGGAGTCCGCAGGAAAGCAGAGAGGGCCAAATTGTCTGGGGCATTTGAAGGGGTTCCAGGAGGCAGTGAGGACCAGCATCACTTTTCCCCGCTGGCACCTTTGCTGTGGCAGCAAAAGCTGGACGTTTGTCTTTTTGCTCCTGAGGCTGCCGAGAGTGAAAACAGGTGCTTTTGAGGATGGAGTCCGCAGGAAAGCAGAGAGGGCCAAATTATCTGGGGCATTTGAAGGGGTTCCAGGAGGCAGTGAGGACCAGCATCACTTTTCCCCGCTGGCACCTTTGCTGTGGCAGTATAAGCTGGACGTTTGTCTTTTTTGCTCTAAACACCGCCGAAAGCGAAAAAACGTGCTTTTGAGGATGGAGTCCGCAGGAAAGCAGAGAGGGCCAAATTGTCTGGGGCATTTGAAGGGGTTCCAGGAGGCAGTGAGGACCAGCATCACTTTTCCCCACTGCCACCTTTGCTGTGGCAGCAAAAGCTGGACGTTTGTCTTTTTTGCTCTAAACACCGCCGAAAGCGAAAAAACGTGCTTTTGAGGGATGGAGTCCGCAGGAAAGCAGAGAGGGCCAAATTGTCTGGGGCATTTGAAGGGGTTCCAGGAGGCAGTGAGGACCAGCATCACTTTTCCCCGCTGCCACCTTTGCTGTGGCAGCAAAAGCTGGACGTTTGTCTTTTTTGCTCCTGAGGCTGCCGAGAGTGAAAACAGGTGCTTTTGAGGATGGAGTCCGCAGGAAAGCAGAGAGGGCCAAATTGTCAGGGGCATTTGAAGGGGTTCCAGGAGGCAGTGAGGACCAGCATCACTTTTCCCCGCTGCCACCTTTGCTGTGGCAGCAAAAGCTGGACGTTTGTCTTTTTTGCTCCAAACAACGCCGAAAGCGAAAACAGGTGCTTTTGAGGATGGAGTCCGCAGGAAAGCAGAGAGGGCCAAATTGTCTGGGGCATTTGAAGGGGTTCCAGGAGGCAGTGAGGACCAGCATCACTGTTCCCCGCTGCCACCTTTGCTGTGGCAGCAAAAGCTGGACGTTTGTCTTTTTTGCTCCGGAGGCTGCCGAGAGTGAAAACAGGTGCTTTTGAGGATGGAGTCCGCAGGAAAGCAGAGAGGGCCAAATTGTCTGGGGCATTTGAAGGGGTTCCAGGAGGCAGTGAGGACCAGCATCACTTTTCCCCGCTGGCACCTTTGCTGTGGCAGCAAAAGCTGGACGTTTGTCTTTTTTGCTCCTGAGGCTGCCGAGAGTGAAAACAGGTGCTTTTGAGGATGGAGTCCGCAGGAAAGCAGAGAGGGCCAAATTGTCTGGGGCATTTGAAGGGGTTCCAGGAGGCAGTGAGGACCAGCATCACTTTTCCCCGCTGGCACCTTTGTTGTGGCAGCAAAAGCTGGACGTTTGTCTTTTTTGCTCCAAACACCGCCGAAAGCGAAAACAGGTGCTTTTGAGGATGGAGTCCGCAGGAAAGCAGAGAGGGCCAAATTGTCTGGGGCATTTGAAGGGGTTCCAGGAGGCAGTGAGGACCAGCATCACTTTTCCCCGCTGGCACCTTTGCTGTGGCAACAAAAGCTGGACGTTTGTCTTTTTTGCTCCGGAGGTTGCCGAGAGTGAAAACAGGTGCTTTTGAGGATGGAGTCCGCAGGAAAGCAGAGAGGGCCAAATTGTCTGGGGCATTTGAAGGGGTTCCAGGAGGCAGTGAGGACCAGCATCACTTTTCCCCGCTGGCACCTTTGCTGTGGCAGCAAAAGCTGGACGTTTTTCTTTTTTGCTCCAAACACCGCCGAAAGCGAAAACAGGTGCTTTTGATGATGGAGTCCGCAGGAAAGCAGAGAGGGCCAAATTGTCTGGGGCATTTGAAGGGGTTCCAGGAGGCAGTGAGGACCAGCATCACTTTTCCCCGCTGGCACCTTTGCTGTGGCAGCAAAAGCTGGACGTTTGTCTTTTTTGCTCCTGAGGCTGCCGAGAGTGAAAACAGGTGCTTTTGAGGATGGAGTCCGCAGGAAAGCAGAGAGGGCCAAATTTTCTGGGGCATTTGAAGGGGTTCCAGGAGGCAGTGAGGACCAGCATCACTTTTCCCCGCTGGCACCTTTGCTGTGGCAGCAAAAGCTGGACGTTTGTCTTTTTTGCTCTAAACACCGCCGAAAGCGAAAAAACGTGCTTTTGAGGATGGAGTCCGCAGGAAAGCAGAGAGGGCCAAATTGTCTGGGGCATTTGAAGGGGTTCCAGGAGGCAGTGAGGACCAGCATCACTTTTCCCCACTGCCACCTTTGCTGTGGCAGCAAAAGCTGGACGTTTGTCTTTTTTGCTCTAAACACCGCCGAAAGCGAAAAAAACGTGCTTTTGAGGATGGAGTCCGCAGGAAAGCAGAGAGGGCCAAATTGTCTGGGGCATTTGAAGGGGTTCCAGGAGGCAGTGAGGACCAGCATCACTTTTCCCCGCTGGCACCTTTGCTGTGGCAGCAAAAGCTGGACGTTTGTATTTTTTGCTCCTGAGGCTGCCGAGAGTGAAAACAGGTGCTTTTGAGGATGGAGTCCGCAGGAAAGCAGAGAGGGCCAAATTGTCTGGGGCATTTGAAGGGGTTCCAGGAGGCAGTGAGGACCAGCATCACTGTTCCCCGCTGCCACCTTTGCTGTGGCAGCAAAAGCTGGACGTTTGTCTTTTTTGCTCTAAACACCGCCGAAAGCGAAAAAACGTGCTTTTGAGGATGGAGTCCGCAGGAAAGCAGAGGGGGCCAAATTGTCTGGGGCATTTGAAGGGGTTCCAGGAGGCAGTGAGGACCAGCATCACTTTTCCCCACTGCCACCTTTGCTGTGGCAGCAAAAGCTGGACGTTTGTCTTTTTTGCTCTAAACACCGCCGAAAGCGAAAAAACATGCTTTTGAGGATGGAGTCCGCAGGAAAGCAGAGAGGGCCAAATTGTCTGGGGCATTTGAAGGGGTTCCAGGAGGCAGTGAGGACCAGCATCACTTTTCCCCGCTGCCACCTTTGCTGTGGCAGCAAAAGCTGGACGTTTGTCTTTTTTGCTCCTGAGGCTGCCGAGAGTGAAAACAGGTGCTTTTGAGGATGGAGTCCGCAGGAAAGCAGAGAGGGCCAAATTGTCTGGGGCATTTGAAGGGGTTCCAGGAGGCAGTGAGGACCAGCATCACTTTTCCCCGCTGGCACCTTTGCTGTGGCAGCAAAAGCTGGACGTTTGTCTTTTTTGCTCCAAACACCGCCGAAAGCAAAAACAGGTGCTTTTGAGGATGGAGTCCGCAGGAAAGCAGAGAGGGCCAAATTGTCTGGGGCATTTGAAGGGGTTCCAGGAGGCAGTGAGGACCAGCATCACTGTTCCCTGCTGCCACCTTTGCTGTGGCAGCAAAAGCTGGACGTTTGTCTTTTTTGCTCCGGAGGCTGCCGAGAGTGAAAACAGGTGCTTTTGAGGATGGAGTCCGCAGGAAAGCAGAGAGGGCCAAATTGTCTGGGGCATTTGAAGGGGTTCCAGGAGGCAGTGAGGACCAGCATCACTTTTCCCCGCTGGCACCTTTGCTGTGGCAGCAAAAGCTGGACGTTTGTCTTTTTTGCTCCTGAGGCTGCCGAGAGTGAAAACAGGTGCTTTTGAGGATGGAGTCCGCAGGAAAGCAGAGAGGGCCAAATTGTCTGGGGCATTTGAAGGGGTTCCAGGAGGCAGTGAGGACCAGCATCACTTTTCCCTGCTGGCACCTTTGCTGTGTCAGCAAAAGCTGGACGTTTGTCTTTTTTGCTCCAAACACCGCCGAAAGCGAAACCAGGTGCTTTTGAGGATGGAGTCCGCAGGAAAGCAGAGAGGGCCAAATTGTCTGGGGCATTTGAAGGGGTTCCAGGAGGCAGTGAGGACCAGCATCACTGTTCCCTGCTGCCACCTTTGCTGTGGCAGCAAAAGCTGGACGTTTGTCTTTTTTGCTCCGGAGGCTGCCGAGAGTGAAAACAGGTGCTTTTGAGGATGGAGTCCGCAGGAAAGCAGAGAGGGCCAAATTGTCTGGGGCATTTGAAGGGGTTCCAGGAGGCAGTGAGGACCAGCATCACTTTTCCCCGCTGGCACCTTTGCTGTGGCAGCAAAAGCTGGACGTTTTTCTTTTTTGCTCCAAACACCGCCGAAAGCGAAAACAGGTGCTTTTGAGGATGGAGTCCGCAGGAAAGCAGAGAGGGCCAAATTGTCTGGGGCATTTGAAGGGGTTCCAGGAGGCAGTGAGGACCAGCATCACTTTTCCCCGCTGGCACCTTTGCTGTGGCAGCAAAAGCTGGACGTTTGTCTTTTTTGCTCCTGAGGCTGCCGAGAGTGAAAACAGGTGCTTTTGAGGATGGAGTCCGCAGGAAAGCAGAGAGGGCCAAATTTTCTGGGGCATTTGAAGGGGTTCCAGGAGGCAGTGAGGACCAGCATCACTTTTCCCCGCTGGCACCTTTGCTGTGGCAGCAAAAGCTGGACGTTTGTCTTTTTTGCTCTAAACACCGCCGAAAGCGAAAAAACGTGCTTTTGAGGATGGAGTCCGCAGGAAAGCAGAGAGGGCCAAATTGTCTGGGGCATTTGAAGGGGTTCCAGGAGGCAGTGAGGACCAGCATCACTTTTCCCCACTGCCACCTTTGCTGTGGCAGCAAAAGCTGGACGTTTGTCTTTTTTGCTCTAAACACCGCCGAAAGCGAAAAAAACGTGCTTTTGAGGATGGAGTCCGCAGGAAAGCAGAGAGGGCCAAATTGTCTGGGGCATTTGAAGGGGTTCCAGGAGGCAGTGAGGACCAGCATCACTTTTCCCCGCTGGCACCTTTGCTGTGGCAGCAAAAGCTGGACGTTTGTATTTTTTGCTCCTGAGGCTGCCGAGAGTGAAAACAGGTGCTTTTGAGGATGGAGTCCGCAGGAAAGCAGAGAGGGCCAAATTGTCTGGGGCATTTGAAGGGGTTCCAGGAGGCAGTGAGGACCAGCATCACTGTTCCCCGCTGCCACCTTTGCTGTGGCAGCAAAAGCTGGACGTTTGTCTTTTTTGCTCTAAACACCGCCGAAAGCGAAAAAACGTGCTTTTGAGGATGGAGTCCGCAGGAAAGCAGAGGGGGCCAAATTGTCTGGGGCATTTGAAGGGGTTCCAGGAGGCAGTGAGGACCAGCATCACTTTTCCCCACTGCCACCTTTGCTGTGGCAGCAAAAGCTGGACGTTTGTCTTTTTTGCTCTAAACACCGCCGAAAGCGAAAAAACGTGCTTTTGAGGATGGAGTCCGCAGGAAAGCAGAGAGGGCCAAATTGTCTGGGGCATTTGAAGGGGTTCCAGGAGGCAGTGAGGACCAGCATCACTTTTCCCCGCTGCCACCTTTGCTGTGGCAGCAAAAGCTGGACGTTTGTATTTTTTGCTCCTGAGGCTGCCGAGAGTGAAAACAGGTGCTTTTGAGGATGGAGTCCGCAGGAAAGCAGAGAGGGCCAAATTGTCTGGGGCATTTGAAGGGGTTCCAGGAGGCAGTGAGGACCAGCATCACTTTTCCCCGCTGGCACCTTTGCTGTGGCAGCAAAAGCTGGACGTTTGTCTTTTTTGCTCCAAACACCGCCGAAAGCGAAAACAGGTGCTTTTGAGGATGGAGTCCGCAGGAAAGCAGAGAGGGCCAAATTGTCTGGGGCATTTGAAGGGGTTCCAGGAGGCAGTGAGGACCAGCATCACTGTTCCCTGCTGCCACCTTTGCTGTGGCAGCAAAAGCTGGACGTTTGTCTTTTTTGCTCCGGAGGCTGCCGAGAGTGAAAACAGGTGCTTTTGAGGATGGAGTCCGCAGGAAAGCAGAGAGGGCCAAATTGTCTGGGGCATTTGAAGGGGTTCCAGGAGGCAGTGAGGACCAGCATCACTTTTCCCCGCTGGCACCTTTGCTGTGGCAGCAAAAGCTGGACGTTTGTCTTTTTTGCTCCTGAGGCTGCCGAGAGTGAAAACAGGTGCTTTTGAGGATGGAGTCCGCAGGAAAGCAGAGAGGGCCAAATTGTCTGGGGCATTTGAAGGGGTTCCAGGAGGCAGTGAGGACCAGCATCACTTTTCCCCGCTGGCACCTTTGTTGTGGCAGCAAAAGCTGGACGTTTGTCTTTTTTGCTCCAAACACCGCCGAAAGCGAAAACAGGTGCTTTTGAGGATGGAGTCCGCAGGAAAGCAGAGAGGGCCAAATTGTCTGGGGCATTTGAAGGGGTTCCAGGAGGCAGTGAGGACCAGCATCACTTTTCCCCGCTGGCACCTTTGCTGTGGCAACAAAAGCTGGACGTTTGTCTTTTTTGCTCCAAACACCGCCGAAAGCAAAAACAGGTGCTTTTGAGGATGGAGTCCGCAGGAAAGCAGAGAGGGCCAAATTGTCTGGGGCATTTGAAGGGGTTCCAGGAGGCAGTGAGGACCAGCATCACTTTTCCCCGCTGGCACCTTTGCTGTGGCAGCAAAAGATGGACGTTTGTCTTTTTTGCTCCTGAGGCACCCGAGAGTGAAAACAGGTGCTTTTGAGGATGGAGTCCGCAGGAAAGCAGAGAGGGCCAAATTGTCTGGGGCATTTGAAGGGGTTCCAGGAGGCAGTGAGGACCAGCATCACTTTTCCCCGCTGGCACCTTTGCTGTGGCAGCAAAAGCTGGACGTTTTTCTTTTTTGCTCCAAACACCGCCGAAAGCGAAAACAGGTGCTTTTGAGGATGGAGTCCGCAGGAAAGCAGAGAGGGCCAAATTGTCTGGGGCATTTGAAGGGGTTCCAGGAGGCAGTGAGGACCAGCATCACTTTTCCCCGCTGGCACCTTTGCTGTGGCAGCAAAAGCTGGACGTTTGTCTTTTTTGCTCCTGAGGCTGCCGAGAGTGAAAACAGGTGCTTTTGAGGATGGAGTCCGCAGGAAAGCAGAGAGGGCCAAATTATCTGGGGCATTTGAAGGGGTTCCAGGAGGCAGTGAGGACCAGCATCACTTTTCCCCGCTGGCACCTTTGCTGTGGCAGCAAAAGCTGGACGTTTGTCTTTTTTGCTCTAAACACCGCCGAAAGCGAAAAAACGTGCTTTTGAGGATGGAGTCCGCAGGAAAGCAGAGAGGGCCAAATTGTCTGGGGCATTTGAAGGGGTTCCAGGAGGCAGTGAGGACCAGCATCACTTTTCCCCGCTGGCACCTTTGCTGTGGCAGCAAAAGCTGGACGTTTGTCTTTTTTGCTCTAAACACCGCCGAAAGCGAAAAAACGTGCTTTTGAGGACGGAGTCCGCAGGAAAGCAGAGAGGGCCAAATTGTCTGGGGCATTTGAAGGGGTTCCAGGAGGCAGTGAGGACCAGCATCACTGTTCCCCGCTGCCACCTTTGCTGTGGCAGCAAAAGCTGGACGTTTGTCTTTTTTGCTCCGGAGGCTGCCGAGAGTGAAAACAGGTGCTTTTGAGGATGGAGTCCGCAGGAAAGCAGAGAGGGCCAAATTGTCTGGGGCATTTGAAGGGGTTCCAGGAGGCAGTGAGGACCAGCATCACTTTTCCCCGCTGGCACCTTTGCTGTGGCAGCAAAAGCTGGACGTTTGTCTTTTTTGCTCCAAACACCGCCGAAAGCAAAAACAGGTGCTTTTGAGGATGGAGTCCGCAGGAAAGCAGAGAGGGCCAAATTGTCTGGGGCATTTGAAGGGGTTCCAGGAGGCAGTGAGGACCAGCATCACTTTTCCCCGCTGGCACCTTTGCTGTGGCAGCAAAAGCTGGACGTTTGTCTTTTTTGGTCCTGAGGCTGCCGAGAGTGAAAACAGGTGCTTTTGATGATACAGTCTACAGGAAAGCAGAGAGGGCCAAATTGTCTGGGGCATTTGAAGGGGTTCCAGGAGGCAGTGAGGACCAGCATCACTTTTCCCCGCTGCCACCTTTGCTGTGGCAGCAAAAGCTGGACGTTTGTCGTTTTTGCTCCAGAGGCTGCCGAGAGTGAAAACAGGTGCTTTTGAGGATAGAGTCCGCAGGAAAGCAGAGAGGGCCAAATTGTCTGGGGCATTTGAAGGGGTTCCAGGAGGCAGTGAGGACCAGCATCACTTTTCCCCGCTGCCACCTTTGCTGTGGCAGCAAAAGCTGCGTTTGTCTTTTTTGCTCTAAACACCGCCGAAAGCAAAAACAGGTGTTTTTGAGGATGGAGTCCGCAGGAAAGCAGAGAGGGCCAAATTGTCTGGGGCATTTGAAGGGGTTCCAGGAGGCAGTGAGGACCAGCATCACTTTTCCCCGCTGGCACCTTTCTGTGGCAGCAAAAGCTGGACGTTTTTCTTTTGTGCTCTAAACACCGCCGGAAGCGAAAACAGGTGCTTTTGAGGATGGAGTCCGCAGGAAAGCAGAGAGGGCCAAATTGTCTGCGGCATTTGAAGGGGTTCCAGGAGGCAGTGAGGACCAGCATCACTTTTCCCCGCTGCCACCTTTGCTGAGGCAGCAAAAGCTGGACGTTTGTCTTTTTTGCTCCGGAGGCTGCCGAGAGTGAAAACAGGTGCTTTTGATGATACAGTCTACAGGGAAGCAGAGAGGGCCAAATTGTCTGGGGCATTTGAAGGGGTTCCAGGAGGCAGTGAGGACCAGCATCACTTTTCACCGCTGGCACCTTTGCTGTGGCAGCAAAAGCTGGACGTTTGTCTTTTTTGCTCCGGAGGCTGCCGAGAGTGAAAACAGGTGCTTTTGATGATACATTCTACAGGAAAGCAGAGAGGGCCAAATTGTCTGGGGCATTTGAAGGGGTTCCAGGAGGCAGTGAGGACCAGCATCACTTTTCCCCGCTGCCACCTTTGCTGTGGCAGCAAAAGCTGGACGTTTGTCTTTTTTGCTCCTGAGGCTGCCGAGAGTGAAAACAGGTGCTTTTGAGGATGGAGTCCGCAGGAAAGCAGAGAGGGCCAAATTGTCTGGGGCATTTGAAGGGGTTCCAGGAGGCAGTGAGGACCAGCATCACTTTTCCCCGCTGGCACCTTTGCTGTGGCAGCAAAAGCTGGACGTTTGTCTTTTTTGCTCCAAACACCGCCGAAAGCGAAAACAGGTGCTTTTGAGGATGGAGTCCGCAGGAAAGCAGAGAGGGCCAAATTGTCTGGGGCATTTGAAGGGGTTCCAGGAGGCAGTGAGGACCAGCATCACTTTTCCCCGCTGGCACCTTTGCTGTGGCAGCAAAAGCTGGACGTTTGTCTTTTTTGCTCCAAACACCGCCGAAAGCAAAAACAGGTGCTTTTGAGGATGGAGTCCGCAGGAAAGCAGAGAGGGCCAAATTGTCTGGGGCATTTGAAGGGGTTCCAGGAGGCAGTGAGGACCAGCATCACTTTTCCCCGCTGGCACCTTTGCTGTGGCAGCAAAAGATGGACGTTTGTCTTTTTTGCTCCGGAGACTGCCGAGAGTGAAAACAGGTGCTTTTGAGGATGGAGTCCGCAGGAAAGCAGAGAGGGCCAAATTGTCTGGGGCATTTGAAGGGGTTCCAGGAGGCAGTGAGGACCAGCATCACTTTTCCCCGCTGGCACCTTTGCTGTGGCAGCAAAAGATGGACGTTTGTCTTTTTTGCTCCGGAGACTGCCGAGAGTGAAAACAGGTGCTTTTGAGGATGGAGTCCGCAGGAAAGCAGAGAGGGCCAAATTGTCTGGGGCATTTGAAGGGGTTCCAGGAGGCAGTGAGGACCAGCATCACTTTTCCCCGCTGGCACCTTTGCTGTGGCAACAAAAGCTGGACGTTTGTCTTTTTTGCTCCAAACACCGCCGAAAGCAAAAACAGGTGCTTTTGAGGATGGAGTCCGCAGGAAAGCAGAGAGGGCCAAATTGTCTGGGGCATTTGAAGGGGTTCCAGGAGGCAGTGAGGACCAGCATCACTGTTCCCCGCTGGCACCTTTGCTGTGGCAGCAAAAGCTGGACGTTTGTCTTTTTTGCTCCGGAGGCTGCCGAGAGTGAAAACAGGTGCTTTTGAGGATGGAGTCCGCAGGAAAGCAGAGAGGGCCAAATTGTCTGGGGCATTTGAAGGGGTTCCAGGAGGCAGTGAGGACCAGCATCACTTTTCCCCGCTGGCACCTTTGCTGTGGCAGCAAAAGCTGGACGTTTGTCTTTTTTGCTCCAAACACCGCCGAAAGCAAAAACAGGTGCTTTTGAGGATGGAGTCCGCAGGAAAGCAGAGAGGGCCAAATTGTCTGGGGCATTTGAAGGGGTTCCAGGAGGCAGTGAGGACCAGCATCACTTTTCCCCGCTGGCACCTTTGCTGTGGCAGCAAAAGCTGGACGTTTGTCTTTTTTGCTCCAAACACCGCCGAAAGCGAAAACAGGTGCTTTTGAGGATGGAGTCCGCAGGAAAGCAGAGAGGGCCAAATTGTCTGGGGCATTTGAAGGGGTTCCAGGAGGCAGTGAGGACCAGCATCACTTTTCCCCGCTGGCACCTTTGCTGTGGCAGCAAAAGCTGGACGTTTGTCGTTTTTGCTCCAGAGGCTGCCGAGAGTGAAAACAGGTGCTTTTGAGGATAGAGTCCGCAGGAAAGCAGAGAGGGCCAAATTGTCTGGGGCATTTGAAGGGGTTCCAGGAGGCAGTGAGGACCAGCATCACTTTTCCCCGCTGCCACCTTTGCTGTGGCAGCAAAAGCTGGACGTTTGTCTTTTTTGCTCCTGAGGCTGCCGAGAGTGAAAACAGGTGCTTTTGAGGATGGAGTCCGCAGGAAAGCAGAGGGGGCCAAATTGTCTGGGGCATTTGAAGGGGTTCCAGGAGGCAGTGAGGACCAGCATCACTTTTCCCCGCTGCCACCTTTGCTGTGGCAGCAAAAGCTGCGTTTGTCTTTTTTGCTCTAAACACCGCCGAAAGCAAAAACAGGTGTTTTTGAGGATGGAGTCCGCAGGAAAGCAGAGAGGGCCAAATTGTCTGGGGCATTTGAAGGGGTTCCAGGAGGCAGTGAGGACCAGCATCACTTTTCCCCGCTGGCACCTTTGCTGTGGCAGCAAAAGCTGGATGTTTTTCTTTTGTGCTCTAAACACCGCCGGAAGCGAAAACAGGTGCTTTTGAGGATGGAGTCCGCAGGAAAGCAGAGAGGGCCAAATTGTCTGGGGCATTTGAAGGGGTTCCAGGAGGCAGTGAGGACCAGCATCACTTTTCCCCGCTGCCACCTTTGCTGAGGCAGCAAAAGCTGGACGTTTGTCTTTTTTGCTCCGGAGGCTGCCGAGAGTGAAAACAGGTGCTTTTGATGATACAGTCTACAGGGAAGCAGAGAGGGCCAAATTGTCTGGGGCATTTGAAGGGGTTCCAGGAGGCAGTGAGGACCAGCATCACTTTTCCCCGCTGGCACCTTTGCTGTGGCAGCAAAAGCTGGACGTTTGTCTTTTTTGCTCCGGAGGCTGCCGAGAGTGAAAACAGGTGCTTTTGATGATACATTCTACAGGAAAGCAGAGAGGGCCAAATTGTCTGGGGCATTTGAAGGGGTTCCAGGAGGCAGTGAGGAGCAGCATCACTTTTCCCCGCTGCCACCTTTGCTGTGGCAGCAAAAGCTGGACGTTTGTCTTTTTTGCTCCTGAGGCTGCCGAGAGTGAAAACAGGTGCTTTTGAGGATGGAGTCCGCAGGAAAGCAGAGAGGGCCAAATTGTCTGGGGCATTTGAAGGGGTTCCAGGAGGCAGTGAGGACCAGCATCACTTTTCCCCGCTGGCACCTTTGCTGTGGCAGCAAAAGCTGGACGTTTGTCTTTTTTGCTCCAAACACCGCCGAAAGCGAAAACAGGTGCTTTTGAGGATGGAGTCCGCAGGAAAGCAGAGAGGGCCAAATTGTCTGGGGCATTTGAAGGGGTTCCAGGAGGCAGTGAGGACCAGCATCACTTTTCCCCGCTGGCACCTTTGCTGTGGCAGCAAAAGCTGGACGTTTGTCTTTTTTGCTCCAAACACCGCCGAAAGCAAAAACAGGTGCTTTTGAGGATGGAGTCCGCAGGAAAGCAGAGAGGGCCAAATTGTCTGGGGCATTTGAAGGGGTTCCAGGAGGCAGTGAGGACCAGCATCACTTTTCCCCGCTGCCACCTTTGCTGAGGCAGCAAAAGCTGGACGTTTGTCTTTTTTGCTCCGGAGGCTGCCGAGAGTGAAAACAGGTGCTTTTGATGATACAGTCTACAGGGAAGCAGAGAGGGCCAAATTGTCTGGGGCATTTGAAGGGGTTCCAGGAGGCAGTGAGGACCAGCATCACTTTTCCCCGCTGGCACCTTTGCTGTGGCAGCAAAAGCTGGACGTTTGTCTTTTTTGCTCCGGAGGCTGCCGAGAGTGAAAACAGGTGCTTTTGATGATACATTCTACAGGAAAGCAGAGAGGGCCAAATTGTCTGGGGCATTTGAAGGGGTTCCAGGAGGCAGTGAGGACCAGCATCACTTTTCCCCGCTGCCACCTTTGCTGTGGCAGCAAAAGCTGGACGTTTGTCTTTTTTGCTCCTGAGGCTGCCGAGAGTGAAAACAGGTGCTTTTGAGGATGGAGTCCGCAGGAAAGCAGAGAGGGCCAAATTGTCTGGGGCATTTGAAGGGGTTCCAGGAGGCAGTGAGGACCAGCATCACTTTTCCCCGCTGGCACCTTTGCTGTGGCAGCAAAAGCTGGACGTTTGTCTTTTTTGCTCCAAACACCGCCGAAAGCGAAAACAGGTGCTTTTGAGGATGGAGTCCGCAGGAAAGCAGAGAGGGCCAAATTGTCTGGGGCATTTGAAGGGGTTCCAGGAGGCAGTGAGGACCAGCATCACTTTTCCCCGCTGGCACCTTTGCTGTGGCAGCAAAAGCTGGACGTTTGTCTTTTTTGCTCCAAACACCGCCGAAAGCAAAAACAGGTGCTTTTGAGGATGGAGTCCGCAGGAAAGCAGAGAGGGCCAAATTGTCTGGGGCATTTGAAGGGGTTCCAGGAGGCAGTGAGGACCAGCATCACTTTTCCCCGCTGGCACCTTTGCTGTGGCAGCAAAAGATGGACGTTTGTCTTTTTTGCTCCGGAGACTGCCGAGAGTGAAAACAGGTGCTTTTGAGGATGGAGTCCGCAGGAAAGCAGAGAGGGCCAAATTGTCTGGGGCATTTGAAGGGGTTCCAGGAGGCAGTGAGGACCAGCATCACTTTTCCCCGCTGGCACCTTTGCTGTGGCAGCAAAAGCTGGACGTTTTTCTTTTTTGCTCCAAACACCGCCGAAAGCGAAAACAGGTGCTTTTGAGGATGGAGTCCGCAGGAAAGCAGAGAGGGCCAAATTGTCTGGGGCATTTGAAGGGGTTCCAGGAGGCAGTGAGGACCAGCATCACTTTTCCCCGCTGGCACCTTTGCTGTGGCAGCAAAAGCTGGACGTTTGTCTTTTTTGCTCCTGAGGCTGCCGAGAGTGAAAACAGGTGCTTTTGAGGGTGGAGTCCGCAGGAAAGCAGAGAGGGCCAAATTATCTGGGGCATTTGAAGGGGTTCCAGGAGGCAGTGAGGACCAGCATCACTTTTCCCCGCTGGCACCTTTGCTGTGGCAGCATAAGCTGGACGTTTGTCTTTTTTGCTCTAAACACCGCCGAAAGCGAAAAAACGTGCTTTTGAGGATGGAGTCCGCAGGAAAGCAGAGAGGGCCAAATTGTCTGGGGCATTTGAAGGGGTTCCAGGAGGCAGTGAGGACCAGCATCACTTTTCCCCACTGCCACCTTTGCTGTGGCAGCAAAAGCTGGACGTTTGTCTTTTTTGCTCTAAACACCGCCGAAAGCGAAAAAACGTGCTTTTGAGGATGGAGTCCGCAGGAAAGCAGAGAGGGCCAAATTGTCTGGGGCATTTGAAGGGGTTCCAGGAGGCAGTGAGGACCAGCATCACTTTTCCCCGCTGGCACCTTTGCTGTGGCAGCAAAAGCTGGACGTTTGTATTTTTTGCTCCTGAGGCTGCCGAGAGTGAAAACAGGTGCTTTTGAGGATGGAGTCCGCAGGAAAGCAGAGAGGGCCAAATTGTCTGGGGCATTTGAAGGGGTTCCAGGAGGCAGTGAGGACCAGCATCACTGTTCCCCGCTGCCACCTTTACTGTGGCAGCAAAAGCTGGACGTTTGTCTTTTTTGCTCCGGAGGCTGCCGAGAGTGAAAACAGGTGCTTTTGAGGATGGAGTCCGCAGGAAAGCAGAGAGGGCCAAATTGTCTGGGGCATTTGAAGGGGTTCCAGGAGGCAGTGAGGACCAGCATCACTTTTCCCCGCTGGCACCTTTGCTGTGGCAGCAAAAGCTGGACGTTTGTCTTTTTTGCTCCAAACACCGCCGAAAGCGAAAACAGGTGCTTTTGAGGATGGAGTCCGCAGGAAAGCAGAGAGGGCCAAATTGTCTGGGGCATTTGAAGGGGTTCCAGGAGGCAGTGAGGACCAGCATCACTTTTCCCCGCTGGCACCTTTGCTGTGGCAGCAAAAGCTGGACGTTTGTCTTTTTTGCTCCGGAGGCTGCCGAAAGCAAAAACAGGTGCTTTTGAGGATGGAGTCCGCAGGAAAGCAGAGAGGGCCAAATTGTCTGGGGCATTTGAAGGGGTTCCAGGAGGCAGTGAGGACCAGCATCACTTTTCCCCGCTGCCACCTTTGCTGTGGCAGCAAAAGCTGGACGTTTGTCGTTTTTGCTCCAGAGGCTGCCGAGAGTGAAAACAGGTGCTTTTGAGGATGGAGTCCGCAGGAAAGCAGAGAGGGCCAAATTGTCTGGGGCATTTGAAGGGGTTCCAGGAGGCAGTGAGGACCAGCATCACTTTTCCCCGCTGGCACCTTTGCTGTGGCAGCAAAAGCTGGACGTTTGTCTTTTTTGGTCCTGAGGCTGCCGAGAGTGAAAACAGGTGCTTTTGATGATACAGTCTACAGGAAAGCAGAGAGGGCCAAATTGTCTGGGGCATTTGAAGGGGTTCCAGGAGGCAGTGAGGACCAGCATCACTTTTCCCCGCTGCCACCTTTGCTGTGGCAGCAAAAGCTGGACGTTTGTCGTTTTTGCTCCAGAGGCTGCCGAGAGTGAAAACAGGTGCTTTTGAGGATAGAGTCCGCAGGAAAGCAGAGAGGGCCAAATTGTCTGGGGCATTTGAAGGGGTTCCAGGAGGCAGTGAGGACCAGCATCACTTTTCCCCGCTGGCACCTTTGCTGTGGCAGCAAAAGCTGGACGTTTGTCTTTTTTGCTCCTGAGGCTGCCGAGAGTGAAAACAGGTGCTTTTGAGGATGGAGTCCGCAGGAAAGCAGAGAGGGCCAAATTGTCTGGGGCATTTGAAGGGGTTCCAGGAGGCAGTGAGGACCAGCATCACTTTTCCCCGCTGCCACCTTTGCTGTGGCAGCAAAAGCTGGACGTTTGTCTTTTTTGCTCTAAACACCGCCGAAAGCAAAAACAGGTGTTTTTGAGGATGGAGTCCGCAGGAAAGCAGAGAGGGCCAAATTGTCTGGGGCATTTGAAGGGGTTCCAGGAGGCAGTGAGGACCAGCATCACTTTTCCCCGCTGCCAGCTTTGCTGTGGCAGCAAAAGCTGGACGTTTTTCTTTTGTGCTCTAAACACCGCCGGAAGCGAAAACAGGTGCTTTTGAGGATGGAGTCCGCAGGAAAGCAGAGAGGGCCAAATTGTCTGGGGCATTTGAAGGGGTTCCAGGAGGCAGTGAGGACCAGCATCACTTTTCCCCGCTGCCACCTTTGCTGAGGCAGCAAAAGCTGGACGTTTGTCTTTTTTGCTCCGGAGGCTGCCGAGAGTGAAAACAGGTGCTTTTGATGATACAGTCTACAGGGAAGCAGAGAGGGCCAAATTGTCTGGGGCATTTGAAGGGGTTCCAGGAGGCAGTGAGGACCAGCATCACTTTTCCCCGCTGCCACCTTTGCTGTGGCAGCAAAAGCTGGACGTTTGTCTTTTTTGCTCCGGAGGCTGCCGAGAGTGAAAACAGGTGCTTTTGATGATACATTCTACAGGAAAGCAGAGAGGGCCAAATTGTCTGGGGCATTTGAAGGGGTTCCAGGAGGCAGTGAGGACCAGCATCACTTTTCCCCGCTGCCACCTTTGCTGTGGCAGCAAAAGCTGGACGTTTGTCTTTTTTGCTCCTGAGGCTGCCGAGAGTGAAAACAGGTGCTTTTGAGGATAGAGTCCGCAGGAAAGCAGAGAGGGCAAAATTGTCTGGGGCATTTGAAGGGGTTCCAGGAGGCAGTGAGGACCAGCATCACTTTTCCCCGCTGCCACCTTTGCTGTGGCAGCAAAAGCTGGACGTTTGTCTTTTTTGCTCCGGAGGCTGCCGAGAGTGAAAACAGGTGCTTTTGAGGATGGAGTCCGCAGGAAAGCAGAGAGGGCCAAATTGTCTGGGGCATTTGAAGGGGTTCCAGGAGGCAGTGAGGACCAGCATCACTTTTCCCCGCTGGCACCTTTGCTGTGGCAGCAAAAGCTGGAAGTTTTTCTTTTGTGCTCTAAACACCGCCGGAAGCGAAAACAGGTGCTTTTGAGGATGGAGTCCGCAGGAAAGCAGAGAGGGCCAAATTGTCTGGGGCATTTGAAGGGGTTCCAGGAGGCAGTGAGGACCAGCATCACTTTTCCCCGCTGCCACCTTTGCTGTGGCAGCAAAAGCTGGACGTTTGTCTTTTTTGCTCTGGAGGCTGCCGAGAGTGAAAACAGGTGCTTTTGATGATACATTCTACAGGAAAGCAGAGAGGGCCAAATTGTCTGGGGCATTTGAAGGGGTTCCAGGAGGCAGTGAGGACCAGCATCACTTTTCCCCGCTGCCACCTTTGCTGTGGCAGCAAAAGCTGGACGTTTGTCTTTTTTGCTCCTGAGGCTGCCGAGAGTGAAAACAGGTGCTTTTGAGGATAGAGTCCGCAGGAAAGCAGAGAGGGCAAAATTGTCTGGGGCATTTGAAGGGGTTCCAGGAGGCAGTGAGGACCAGCATCACTTTTCCCCGCTGCCACCTTTGCTGTGGCAGCAAAAGCTGGACGTTTGTCTTTTTTGCTCCGGAGGCTGCCGAGAGTGAAAACAGGTGCTTTTGAGGATGGAGTCCGCAGGAAAGCAGAGAGGGCCAAATTGTCTGGGGCATTTGAAGGGGTTCCAGGAGGCAGTGAGGACCAGCATCACTTTTCCCCGCTGGCACCTTTGCTGTGGCAGCAAAAGCTGGAAGTTTTTCTTTTGTGCTCTAAACACCGCCGGAAGCGAAAACAGGTGCTTTTGAGGATGGAGTCCGCAGGAAAGCAGAGAGGGCCAAATTGTCTGGGGCATTTGAAGGGGTTCCAGGAGGCAGTGAGGACCAGCATCACTTTTCCCCGCTGCCACCTTTGCTGTGGCAGCAAAAGCTGGACGTTTGTCTTTTTTGCTCCGGAGGCTGCCGAGAGTGAAAACAGGTGCTTTTGATGATACAGTCTACAGGGAAGCAGAGAGGGCCAAATTGTCTGGGGCATTTGAAGGGGTTCCAGGAGGCAGTGAGGACCAGCATCACTTTTCCCCGCTGCCACCTTTGCTGTGGCAGCAAAAGCTGGACGTTTGTCTTTTTTGCTCCGGAGGCTGCCGAGAGTGAAAACAGGTGCTTTTGATGATACATTCTACAGGAAAGCAGAGAGGGCCAAATTGTCTGGGGCATTTGAAGGGGTTCCAGGAGGCAGTGAGGACCAGCATCACTTTTCCCCGCTGGCACCTTTGCTGTGGCAGCAAAAGCTGGACGTCTGTCTTTTTTGCTCCTGAGGCTGCCTAGAGTGAAAACAGGTGCTTTTGAGGATGGAGTCCGCAGGAAAGCAGAGGGGGCCAAATTGTCTGGGGCATTTGAAGGGGTTCCCCGAGGCAGTGAGGACCAGCATCACTTTTCCCCGCTGGCACCTTTGCTGTGGCAGCAAAAGCTGGACGTTTGTCTTTTGTGCTCCAAACACCGCCGAAAGCAAAAACAGGTGTTTTTGAGGATGGAGTCCGCAGGAAAGCAGAGAGGGCCAAATTGTCTGGGGCATTTGAAGGGGTTCCAGGAGGCAGTGAGGACCAGCATCACTTTTCCCCGCTGGCACCTTTGCTGTGGCAGCAAAAGCTGGACGTTTGTCTTTTTTGCTCTAAACACCGCCGAAAGCGAAAAAACGTGCTTTTGAGGATGGAGTCCGCAGGAAAGCAGAGAGGGCCAAATTGTCTGGGGCATTTGAAGGGGTTCCAGGAGGCAGTGAGGACCAGCATCACTTTTCCCCACTGGCACCTTTGCTGTGGCAGCAAAAGCTGGACGTTTGTCTTTTTTGCTCTAAACACCGCCGAAAGCGAAAAAACGTGCTTTTGAGGATGGAGTCCGCAGGAAAGCAGAGAGGGCCAAATTGTCTGGGGCATTTGAAGGGGTTCCAGGAGGCAGTGAGGACCAGCATCACTTTTCCCCGCTGGCACCTTTGCTGTGGCAGCAAAAGCTGGACGTTTGTATTTTTTGCTCCTGAGGCTGCCGAGAGTGAAAACAGGTGCTTTTGAGGATGGAGTCCGCAGGAAAGCAGAGAGGGCCAAATTGTCTGGGGCATTTGAAGGGGTTCCAGGAGGCAGTGAGGACCAGCATCACTTTTCCCCGCTGCCACCTTTGCTGTGGCAGCAAAAGCTGGACGTTTGTCTTTTTTGCTCCGGAGGCTGCCGAGAGTGAAAACAGGTGCTTTTGAGGATGGAGTCCGCAGGAAAGCAGAGAGGGCCAAATTGTCTGGGGCATTTGAAGGGGTTCCAGGAGGCAGTGAGGACCAGCATCACTTTTCCCCGCTGCCACCTTTGCTGTGGCAGCAAAAGCTGGAAGTTTTTCTTTTGTGCTCTAAACACCGCCGGAAGCGAAAACAGGTGCTTTTGAGGATGGAGTCCGCAGGAAAGCAGAGAGGGCCAAATTGTCTGGGGCATTTGAAGGGGTTCCAGGAGGCAGTGAGGACCAGCATCACTTTTCCCCGCTGCCACCTTTGCTGTGGCAGCAAAAGCTGGACGTTTGTCTTTTTTGCTCCGGAGGCTGCCGAGAGTGAAAACAGGTGCTTTTGATGATACAGTCTACAGGGAAGCAGAGAGGGCCAAATTGTCTGGGGCATTTGAAGGGGTTCCAGGAGGCAGTGAGGACCAGCATCACTTTTCCCCGCTGCCACCTTTGCTGTGGCAGCAAAAGCTGGACGTTTGTCTTTTTTGCTCCGGAGGCTGCCGAGAGTGAAAACAGGTGCTTTTGATGATACATTCTACAGGAAAGCAGAGAGGGCCAAATTGTCTGGGGCATTTGAAGGGGTTCCAGGAGGCAGTGAGGACCAGCATCACTTTTCCCCGCTGGCACCTTTGCTGTGGCAGCAAAAGCTGGACGTCTGTCTTTTTTGCTCCTGAGGCTGCCGAGAGTGAAAACAGGTGCTTTTGAGGATGGAGTCCGCAGGAAAGCAGAGGGGGCCAAATTGTCTGGGGCATTTGAAGGGGTTCCAGGAGGCAGTGAGGACCAGCATCACTTTTCCCCGCTGGCACCTTTGCTGTGGCAGCAAAAGCTGGACGTTTGTCTTTTGTGCTCCAAACACCGCCGAAAGCAAAAACAGGTGTTTTTGAGGATGGAGTCCGCAGGAAAGCAGAGAGGGCCAAATTGTCTGGGGCATTTGAAGGGGTTCCAGGAGGCAGTGAGGACCAGCATCACTTTTCCCCGCTGCCACCTTTGCTGCGGCAGCAAAAGCTGGACGTTTGTCTTTTTTGCTCTAAACACCGCCGAAAGCGAAAAAACGTGCTTTTGAGGATGGAGTCCGCAGGAAAGCAGAGAGGGCCAAATTGTCTGGGGCATTTGAAGGGGTTCCAGGAGGCAGTGAGGACCAGCATCACTTTTCCCCACTGCCACCTTTGCTGTGGCAGCAAAAGCTGGACGTTTGTCTTTTTTGCTCTAAACACCGCCGAAAGCGAAAAAACGTGCTTTTGAGGATGGAGTCCGCAGGAAAGCAGAGAGGGCCAAATTGTCTGGGGCATTTGAAGGGGTTCCAGGAGGCAGTGAGGACCAGCATCACTTTTCCCCGCTGGCACCTTTGCTGTGGCAGCAAAAGCTGGACGTTTGTATTTTTTGCTCCTGAGGCTGCCGAGAGTGAAAACAGGTGCTTTTGAGGATGGAGTCCGCAGGAAAGCAGAGAGGGCCAAATTGTCTGGGGCATTTGAAGGGGTTCCAGGAGGCAGTGAGGACCAGCATCACTTTTCCCCGCTGCCACCTTTGCTGTGGCAGCAAAAGCTGGACGTTTGTCTTTTTTGCTCCAAACACCGCCGAGAATGAAAACAGGTGCTTTTGAGGATGGAGTCCGCAGGAAAGCAGAGAGGGCCAAATTGTCTGGGGCATTTGAAGGGGTTCCAGGAGGCAGTGAGGACCAGCATCACTGTTCCCCGCTGCCACCTTTGCTGTGGCAGCAAAAGCTGGACGTTTGTCTTTTTTGCTCCGGAGGCTGCCGAGAGTGAAAACAGGTGCTTTTGAGGATGGAGTCCGGAGGAAAGCAGAGAGGGCCAAATTGTCTGGGGCATTTGAAGGGGTTCCAGGAGGCAGTGAGGACCAGCATCACTTTTCCCCGCTGGCACCTTTGCTGTGGCAGCAAAAGCTGGACGTTTGTCTTTTTTGCTCCAAACACCGCCGAAAGCAAAAACAGGTGCTTTTGAGGATGGAGTCCGCAGGAAAGCAGAGAGGGCCAAATTGTCTGGGGCATTTGAAGGGGTTCCAGGAGGCAGTGAGGACCAGCATCACTTTTCCCCGCTGGCACCTTTGCTGTGGCAGCAAAAGCTGGACGTTTGTCTTTTTTACTCCTGAGGCTGCCGAGAGTGAAAACAGGTGCTTTTGAGGATAGAGTCCGCAGGAAAGCAGAGAGGGCCAAATTGTCTGGGGCATTTGAAGGGGTTCCAGGAGGCAGTGAGGACCAGCATCACTTTTCCCCGCTGGCACCTTTGCTGTGGCAGCAAAAGCTGGATGTTTGTCTTTTTTGCTCCTGAGGCTGCCGAGAGTGAAAACAGGTGCTTTTGAGGATGGAGTCCGCAGGAAAGCAGAGGGGGCCAAATTGTCTGGGGCATTTGAAGGGGTTCCAGGAGGCAGTGAGGACCAGCATCACTTTTCCCCGCTGGCAGCTTTGCTGTGGCAGCAAAAGCTGGACGTTTGTCTTTTTTGCTCTAAACACCGCCGAAAGCAAAAACAGGTGTTTTTGAGGATGGAGTCCGCAGGAAAGCAGAGAGGGCCAAATTGTCTGGGGCATTTGAAGGGGTTCCAGGAGGCAGTGAGGACCAGCATCACTTTTCCCCGCTGGCAGCTTTGCTGTGGCAGCAAAAGCTGGACGTTTGTCTTTTTTGCTCTAAACACCGCCGAAAGCAAAAACAGGTGTTTTTGAGGATGGAGTCCGCAGGAAAGCAGAGAGGGCCAAATTGTCTGGGGCATTTGAAGGGGTTCCAGGAGGCAGTGAGGACCAGCATCACTTTTCCCCGCTGCCACCTTTGCTGTGGCAGCAAAAGCTGGACGTTTGTCTTTTTTGCTCCAAACACCGCCGAAAGCGAAAAAAGGTGCTTTTGAGGATGGAGTCCGCAGGAAAGCAGAGAGGGCCAAATTGTCTGGGGCATTTGAAGGGGTTCCAGGAGGCAGTGAGGACCAGCATCACTTTTCCCCGCTGGCACCTTTGCTGTGGCAGCAAAAGCTGGACGTTTGTCTTTTTTGCTCCGGAGGCTGCCGAGAGTGAAAACAGGTGCTTTTGAGGATGGAGTCCGCAGGAAAGCAGAGAGGGCCAAATTGTCTGGGGCATTTGAAGGGGTTCCAGGAGGCAGTGAGGACCAGCATCACTTTTCCCCGCTGCCACCTTTGCTGTGGCAGCAAAAGCTGGACGTTTGTCTTTTTTGCTCCTGAGGCTGCCGAGAGTGAAAACAGGTGCTTTTGAGGATGGAGTCCGCAGGAAAGCAGAGAGGGCCAAATTGTCTGGGGCATTTGAAGGGGTTCCAGGAGGCAGTGAGGACCAGCATCACTGTTCCCCGCTGGCACCTTTGCTGTGGCAGCAAAAGCTGGACGTTTGTCTTTTTTGCTCCGGAGGCTGCCGAGAGTGAAAACAGGTGCTTTTGAGGATGGAGTCCGCAGGAAAGCAGAGAGGGCCAAATTGTCTGGGGCATTTGAAGGGGTTCCAGGAGGCAGTGAGGACCAGCATCACTTTTCCCCGCTGCCACCTTTGCTGTGGCAGCAAAAGCTGGACGTTTGTCTTTTTTGCTCCAAACACCGCCGAAAGCAAAAACAGGTGCTTTTGAGGATGGAGTCCGCAGGAAAGCAGAGAGGGCCAAATTGTCTGGGGCATTTGAAGGGGTTCCAGGAGGCAGTGAGGACCAGCATCACTTTTCCCCGCTGGCACCTTTGCTGTGGCAGCAAAAGCTGGACGTTTGTCTTTTTTGCTCCAAACACCGCCGAAAGCGAAAACAGGTGCTTTTGAGGATGGAGTCCGCAGGAAAGCAGAGAGGGCCAAATTGTCTGGGGCATTTGAAGGGGTTCCAGGAGGCAGTGAGGACCAGCATCACTTTTCCCCGCTGGCACCTTTGCTGTGGCAGCAAAAGCTGGACGTTTGTATTTTTTGCTCCTGAGGCTGCCGAGAGTGAAAACAGGTGCTTTTGAGGATGGAGTCCGCAGGAAAGCAGAGAGGGCCAAATTGTCTGGGGCATTTGAAGGGGTTCCAGGAGGCAGTGAGGACCAGCATCACTTTTCCCCGCTGCCACCTTTGCTGTGGCAGCAAAAGCTGGACGTTTGTCTTTTTTGCTCCAAACACCGCCGAGAATGAAAACAGGTGCTTTTGAGGATGGAGTCCGCAGGAAAGCAGAGAGGGCCAAATTGTCTGGGGCATTTGAAGGGGTTCCAGGAGGCAGTGAGGACCAGCATCACTGTTCCCCGCTGCCACCTTTGCTGTGGCAGCAAAAGCTGGACGTTTGTCTTTTTTGCTCCGGAGGCTGCCGAGAGTGAAAACAGGTGCTTTTGAGGATGGAGTCCGCAGGAAAGCAGAGAGGGCCAAATTGTCTGGGGCATTTGAAGGGGTTCCAGGAGGCAGTGAGGACCAGCATCACTTTTCCCCGCTGGCACCTTTGCTGTGGCAGCAAAAGCTGGACGTTTGTCTTTTTTGCTCCAAACACCGCCGAAAGCAAAAACAGGTGCTTTTGAGGATGGAGTCCGCAGGAAAGCAGAGAGGGCCAAATTGTCTGGGGCATTTGAAGGGGTTCCAGGAGGCAGTGAGGACCAGCATCACTTTTCCCCGCTGCCACCTTTGCTGTGGCAGCAAAATCTGGACGTTTGTCTTTTTTGCTCCTGAGGCTGCCGAGAGTGAAAACAGGTGCTTTTGATGATACATTCTACAGGAAAGCAGAGAGGGCCAAATTGTCTGGGGCATTTGAAGGGGTTCCAGGAGGCAGTGAGGAGCAGCATCACTTTTCCCCGCTGGCACCTTTGCTGTGGCAGCAAAAGCTGGACGTTTGTCTTTTTTACTCCTGAGGCTGCCGAGAGTGAAAACAGGTGCTTTTGAGGATAGAGTCCGCAGGAAAGCAGAGAGGGCCAAATTGTCTGGGGCATTTGAAGGGGTTCCAGGAGGCAGTGAGGACCAGCATCACTTTTCCCCGCTGGCACCTTTGCTGTGGCAGCAAAAGCTGGATGTTTGTCTTTTTTGCTCCTGAGGCTGCCGAGAGTGAAAACAGGTGCTTTTGAGGATGGAGTCCGCAGGAAAGCAGAGGGGGCCAAATTGTCTGGGGCATTTGAAGGGGTTCCAGGAGGCAGTGAGGACCAGCATCACTTTTCCCCGCTGGCAGCTTTGCTGTGGCAGCAAAAGCTGGACGTTTGTCTTTTTTGCTCTAAACACCGCCGAAAGCAAAAACAGGTGTTTTTGAGGATGGAGTCCGCAGGAAAGCAGAGAGGGCCAAATTGTCTGGGGCATTTGAAGGGGTTCCAGGAGGCAGTGAGGACCAGCATCACTTTTCCCCGCTGCCACCTTTGCTGTGGCAGCAAAAGCTGGACGTTTGTCTTTTTTGCTCCAAACACCGCCGAAAGCGAAAAAAGGTGCTTTTGAGGATGGAGTCCGCAGGAAAGCAGAGAGGGCCAAATTGTCTGGGGCATTTGAAGGGGTTCCAGGAGGCAGTGAGGACCAGCATCACTTTTCCCCGCTGGCACCTTTGCTGTGGCAGCAAAAGCTGGACGTTTGTCTTTTTTGCTCCGGAGGCTGCCGAGAGTGAAAACAGGTGCTTTTGAGGATGGAGTCCGCAGGAAAGCAGAGAGGGCCAAATTGTCTGGGGCATTTGAAGGGGTTCCAGGAGGCAGTGAGGACCAGCATCACTTTTCCCCGCTGCCACCTTTGCTGTGGCAGCAAAAGCTGGACGTTTGTCTTTTTTGCTCCTGAGGCTGCCGAGAGTGAAAACAGGTGCTTTTGAGGATGGAGTCCGCAGGAAAGCAGAGAGGGCCAAATTGTCTGGGGCATTTGAAGGGGTTCCAGGAGGCAGTGAGGACCAGCATCACTGTTCCCCGCTGGCACCTTTGCTGTGGCAGCAAAAGCTGGACGTTTGTCTTTTTTGCTCCGGAGGCTGCCGAGAGTGAAAACAGGTGCTTTTGAGGATGGAGTCCGCAGGAAAGCAGAGAGGGCCAAATTGTCTGGGGCATTTGAAGGGGTTCCAGGAGGCAGTGAGGACCAGCATCACTTTTCCCCGCTGGCACCTTTGCTGTGGCAGCAAAAGCTGGACGTTTGTCTTTTTTGCTCCAAACACCGCCGAAAGCAAAAACAGGTGCTTTTGAGGATGGAGTCCGCAGGAAAGCAGAGAGGGCCAAATTGTCTGGGGCATTTGAAGGGGTTCCAGGAGGCAGTGAGGACCAGCATCACTTTTCCCCGCTGGCACCTTTGCTGTGGCAGCAAAAGCTGGACGTTTGTCTTTTTTGCTCCAAACACCGCCGAAAGCGAAAACAGGTGCTTTTGAGGATGGAGTCCGCAGGAAAGCAGAGAGGGCCAAATTGTCTGGGGCATTTGAAGGGGTTCCAGGAGGCAGTGAGGACCAGCATCACTTTTCCCCGCTGGCACCTTTGCTGTGGCAGCAAAAGCTGGACGTTTGTCTTTTTTGCTCCGGAGGCTGCCGAGAGTGAAAACAGGTGCTTTTGAGGATGGAGTCCGCAGGAAAGCAGAGAGGGCCAAATTGTCTGGGGCATTTGAAGGGGTTCCAGGAGGCAGTGAGGACCAGCATCACTTTTCCCCGCTGGCACCTTTGCTGTGGCAGCAAAAGCTGGACGTTTGTCGTTTTTGCTCCAGAGGCTGCCGAGAGTGAAAACAGGTGCTTTTGAGGATGGAGTCCGCAGGAAAGCAGAGAGGGCCAAATTGTCTGGGGCATTTGAAGGGGTTCCAGGAGGCAGTGAGGACCAGCATCACTTTTCCCCGCTGGCACCTTTGCTGTGGCAGCAAAAGCTGGACGTTTGTCTTTTTTGGTCCTGAGGCTGCCGAGAGTGAAAACAGGTGCTTTTGATGATACAGTCTACAGGAAAGCAGAGAGGGCCAAATTGTCTGGGGCATTTGAAGGGGTTCCAGGAGGCAGTGAGGACCAGCATCACTTTTCCCCGCTGCCACCTTTGCTGTGGCAGCAAAAGCTGGACGTTTGTCGTTTTTGCTCCAGAGGCTGCCGAGAGTGAAAACAGGTGCTTTTGAGGATAGAGTCCGCAGGAAAGCAGAGAGGGCCAAATTGTCTGGGGCATTTGAAGGGGTTCCAGGAGGCAGTGAGGACCAGCATCACTGTTCCCTGCTGGCACCTTTGCTGTGGCAGCAAAAGCTGGACGTTTGTCTTTTTTGCTCCTGAGGCTGCCGAGAGTGAAAACAGGTGCTTTTGAGGATGGAGTCCGCAGGAAAGCAGAGGGGGCCAAATTGTCTGGGGCATTTGAAGGGGTTCCAGGAGGCAGTGAGGACCAGCATCACTTTTCCCCGCTGCCACCTTTCCTGTGGCAGCAAAAGCTGGACGTTTTTCTTTTGTGCTCTAAACACCGCCGAAAGCAAAAACAGGTGTTTTTGAGGATGGAGTCCGCAGGAAAGCAGAGAGGGCCAAATTGTCTGGGGCATTTGAAGGGGTTCCAGGAGGCAGTGAGGACCAGCATCACTTTTCCCCGCTGGCACCTTTGCTGTGGCAGCAAAAGCTGGACGTTTTTCTTTTGTGCTCTAAACACCGCCGGAAGCGAAAACAGGTGCTTTTGAGGATGGAGTCCGCAGGAAAGCAGAGAGGGCCAAATTGTCTGGGGCATTTGAAGGGGTTCCAGGAGGCAGTGAGGACCAGCATCACTTTTCCCCGCTGCCACCTTTGCTGAGGCAGCAAAAGCTGGACGTTTGTCTTTTTTGCTCCGGAGGCTGCCGAGAGTGAAAACAGGTGCTTTTGATGATACAGTCTACAGGGAAGCAGAGAGGGCCAAATTGTCTGGGGCATTTGAAGGGGTTCCAGGAGGCAGTGAGGACCAGCATCACTTTTCCCCGCTGCCACCTTTGCTGTGGCAGCAAAAGCTGGACGTTTGTCTTTTTTGCTCCGGAGGCTGCCGAGAGTGAAAACAGGTGCTTTTGATGATACATTCTACAGGAAAGCAGAGAGGGCCAAATTGTCTGGGGCATTTGAAGGGGTTCCAGGAGGCAGTGAGGACCAGCATCACTTTTCCCCGCTGCCACCTTTGCTGTGGCAGCAAAAGCTGGACGTTTGTCTTTTTTGCTCCTGAGGCTGCCGAGAGTGAAAACAGGTGCTTTTGAGGATAGAGTCTGCAGGAAAGCAGAGAGGGCAAAATTGTCTGGGGCATTTGAAGGGGTTCCAGGAGGCAGTGAGGACCAGCATCACTTTTCCCCGCTGCGACCTTTGCTGTGGCAGCAAAAGCTGGACGTTTGTCTTTTTTGCTCCTGAGGCTGCCGAGAGTGAAAACAGGTGCTTTTGAGGATGGAGTCCGCAGGAAAGCAGAGGGGGCCAAATTGTCTGGGGCATTTGAAGGGGTTCCCCGAGGCAGTGAGGACCAGCATCACTTTTCCCCGCTGGCACCTTTGCTGTGGCAGCAAAAGCTGGACGTTTGTCTTTTGTGCTCCAAACACCGCCGAAAGCAAAAACAGGTGTTTTTGAGGATGGAGTCCGCAGGAAAGCAGAGAGGGCCAAATTGTCTGGGGCATTTGAAGGGGTTCCAGGAGGCAGTGAGGACCAGCATCACTTTTCCCCGCTGGCACCTTTGCTGTGGCAGCAAAAGCTGGACGTTTGTCTTTTTTGCTCTAAACACCGCAGAAAGCGAAAAAACGTGCTTTTGAGGATGGAGTCCGCAGGAAAGCAGAGAGGGCCAAATTGTCTGGGGCATTTGAAGGGGTTCCAGGAGGCAGTGAGGACCAGCATCACTTTTCCCCACTGCCACCTTTGCTGTGGCAGCAAAAGCTGGACGTTTGTCTTTTTTGCTCTAAACACCGCCGAAAGCGAAAAAACGTGCTTTTGAGGATGGAGTCCGCAGGAAAGCAGAGAGGGCCAAATTGTCTGGGGCATTTGAAGGGGTTCCAGGAGGCAGTGAGGACCAGCATCACTTTTCCCCGCTGCCACCTTTGCTGTGGCAGCAAAAGCTGGACGTTTGTCTTTTTTGCTCCTGAGGCTGCCGAGAGTGAAAACAGGTGCTTTTGAGGATGGAGTCCGCAGGAAAGCAGAGAGGGCCAAATTGTCTGGGGCATTTGAAGGGGTTCCAGGAGGCAGTGAGGACCAGCATCACTTTTCCCCGCTGGCACCTTTGCTGTGGCAGCAAAAGCTGGACGTTTGTCTTTTTTGCTCCAAACACCGCCGAGAATGAAAACAGGTGCTTTTGAGGATGGAGTCCGCAGGAAAGCAGAGAGGGCCAAATTGTCTGGGGCATTTGAAGGGGTTCCAGGAGGCAGTGAGGACCAGCATCACTTTTCCCCGCTGGCACCTTTGCTGTGGCAGCAAAAGCTGGACGTTTGTCTTTTTTGCTCCGGAGGCTGCCGAGAGTGAAAACAGGTGCTTTTGAGGATGGAGTCCGCAGGAAAGCAGAGAGGGCCAAATTGTCTGGGGCATTTGAAGGGGTTCCAGGAGGCAGTGAGGACCAGCATCACTTTTCCCCGCTGGCACCTTTGCTGTGGCAGCAAAAGCTGGACGTTTGTCTTTTTTGCTCCAAACACCGCCGAAAGCAAAAACAGGTGCTTTTGAGGATGGAGTCCGCAGGAAAGCAGAGAGGGCCAAATTGTCTGGGGCATTTGAAGGGGTTCCAGGAGGCAGTGAGGACCAGCATCACTTTTCCCCGCTGCCACCTTTGCTGTGGCAGCAAAAGCTGGACGTTTGTCTTTTTTGCTCCTGAGGCTGCCGAGAGTGAAAACAGGTGCTTTTGATGATACATTCTACAGGAAAGCAGAGAGGGCCAAATTGTCTGGGGCATTTGAAGGGGTTCCAGGAGGCAGTGAGGAGCAGCATCACTTTTCCCCGCTGGCACCTTTGCTGTGGCAGCAAAAGCTGGACGTTTTTCTTTTTTACTCCTGAGGCTGCCGAGCGTGAGAACAGGTGCTTTTGAGGATAGAGTCCGCAGGAAAGCAGAGAGGGCCAAATTGTCTGGGGCATTTGAAGGGGTTCCAGGAGGCAGTGAGGACCAGCATCACTTTTCCCCGCTGGCACCTTTGCTGTGGCAGCAAAAGCTGGACGTTTGTCTTTTTTGCTCTAAACACCGCGGAAAGCAAAAACAGGTGTTTTTGAGGATGGAGTCCGCAGGAAAGCAGAGAGGGCCAAATTGTCTGGGGCATTTGAAGGGGTTCCAGGAGGCAGTGAGGACCAGCATCACTTTTCCCCGCTGCCACCTTTGCTGTGGCAGCAAAAGCTGGACGTTTGTCTTTTTTGCTCCAAACACCGCCGAAAGCGAAAAAAGGTGCTTTTGAGGATGGAGTCCGCAGGAAAGCAGAGAGGGCCAAATTGTCTGGGGCATTTGAAGGGGTTCCAGGAGGCAGTGAGGACCAGCATCACTTTTCCCCGCTGGCACCTTTGCTGTGGCAGCAAAAGCTGGACGTTTGTCTTTTTTGCTCCGGAGGGCGCCGAAAGCGAAAACAGGTGCTTTTGAGGATGGAGTCCGCAGGAAAGCAGAGGGGGCCAAATTGTCTGGGGCATTTGAAGGGGTTCCAGGAGGCAGTGAGGACCAGCATCACTTTTCCCCGCTGGCAGCTTTGCTGTGGCAGCAAAAGCTGGACGTTTGTCTTTTTTGCTCTAAACACCGCCGAAAGCAAAAACAGGTGTTTTTGAGGATGGAGTCCGCAGGAAAGCAGAGAGGGCCAAATTGTCTGGGGCATTTGAAGGGGTTCCAGGAGGCAGTGAGGACCAGCATCACTT
Source organism: Vanellus vanellus (assembly GCF_965231255.1). Lineage (NCBI taxonomy): Eukaryota > Metazoa > Chordata > Aves > Charadriiformes > Charadriidae > Vanellus > Vanellus vanellus. The sequence continues at coordinate 14,095 of NW_028128317.1, read as the reverse complement.
TTCCCCGCTGCCACCTTTGCTGTGGCAGCAAAAGCTGGACGTTTGTCTTTTTTGCTCCAAACACCGCCGAAAGCGAAAAAAGGTGCTTTTGAGGATGGAGTCCGCAGGAAAGCAGAGAGGGCCAAATTGTCTGGGGCATTTGAAGGGGTTCCAGGAGGCAGTGAGGACCAGCATCACTTTTCCCCGCTGCCACCTTTGCTGTGGCAGCAAAAGCTGGACGTTTGTCTTTTTTGCTCCGGAGGGCGCCGAAAGCGAAAACAGGTGCTTTTGAGGATGGAGTCCGCAGGAAAGCAGAGAGGGCCAAATTGTCTGGGGCATTTGAAGGGGTTCCAGGAGGCAGTGAGGACCAGCATCACTTTTCCCCGCTGGCACCTTTGCTGTGGCAGCAAAAGCTGGACGTTTGTCTTTTTTGCTCCAAACACCGCCGAAAGCAAAAACAGGTGCTTTTGAGGATGGAGTCCGCAGGAAAGCAGAGAGGGCCAAATTGTCTGGGGCATTTGAAGGGGTTCCAGGAGGCAGTGAGGACCAGCATCACTTTTCCCCGCTGGCACCTTTGCTGTGGCAGCAAAAGCTGGACGTTTGTCTTTTTTGCTCCTGAGGCTGCCGAGAGTGAAAACAGGTGCTTTTGAGGATGGAGTCCGCAGGAAAGCAGAGAGGGCCAAATTGTCTGGGGCATTTGAAGGGGTTCCAGGAGGCAGTGAGGACCAGCATCACTTTTCCCCACTGGCACCTTTGCTGTGGCAGCAAAAGCTGGACGTTTGTCTTTTTTGGTCCTGAGGCTGCCGAGAGTGAAAACAGGTGCTTTTGATGATACAGTCTACAGGAAAGCAGAGAGGGCCAAATTGTCTGGGGCATTTGAAGGGGTTCCAGGAGGCAGTGAGGACCAGCATCACTTTTCCCCGCTGGCACCTTTGCTGTGGCAGCAAAAGCTGGACGTTTGTCGTTTTTGCTCCAGAGGCTGCCGAGAGTGAAAACAGGTGCTTTTGAGGATAGAGTCCGCAGGAAAGCAGAGAGGGCCAAATTGTCTGGGGCATTTGAAGGGGTTCCAGGAGGCAGTGAGGACCAGCATCACTTTTCCCCGCTCGCACCTTTGCTGTGGCAGCAAAAGCTGGACGTTTGTCTTTTTTGCTCCTGAGGCTGCCGAGAGTGAAAACAGGTGCTTTTGAGGATGGAGTCCGCAGGAAAGCAGAGGGGGCCAAATTGTCTGGGGCATTTGAAGGGGTTCCAGGAGGCAGTGAGGACCAGCATCACTTTTCCCCGCTGCCACCTTTGCTGTGGCAGCAAAAGCTGGACGTTTGTCTTTTTTGCTCTAAACACCACCGAAAGCAAAAACAGGTGTTTTTGAGGATGGAGTCCGCAGGAAAGCAGAGAGGGCCAAATTGTCTGGGGCATTTGAAGGGGTTCCAGGAGGCAGTGAGGACCAGCATCACTTTTCCCCGCTGGCACCTTTGCTGTGGCAGCAAAAGCTGGACGTTTTTCTTTTGTGCTCTAAACACCGCCGGAAGCGAAAACAGGTGCTTTTGAGGATGGAGTCCGCAGGAAAGCAGAGAGGGCCAAATTGTCTGGGGCATTTGAAGGGGTTCCAGGAGGCAGTGAGGACCAGCATCACTTTTCCCCGCTGCCACCTTTGCTGTGGCAGCAAAAGCTGGACGTTTGTCTTTTTTGCTCCGGAGGCTGCCGAGAGTGAAAACAGGTGCTTTTGAGGATGGAGTCCGCAGGAAAGCAGAGAGGGCCAAATTGTCTGGGGCATTTGAAGGGGTTCCAGGAGGCAGTGAGGACCAGCATCACTTTTCCCCGCTGCCACCTTTGCTGTGGCAGCAAAAGCTGGACGTTTGTCTTTTTTGCTCCTGAGCCTGCCGAGAGTGAAAACAGGTGCTTTTGATGATACATTCTACAGGAAAGCAGAGAGGGCCAAATTGTCTGGGGCATTTGAAGGGGTTCCAGGAGGCAGTGAGGACCAGCATCACTTTTCCCCGCTGCCACCTTTGCTGTGGCAGCAAAAGCTGGACGTTTGTCTTTTTTGCTCCTGAGGCTGCCGAGAGTGAAAACAGGTGCTTTTGAGGATAGAGTCCGCAGGAAAGCAGAGAGGGCCAAATTGTCTGGGGCATTTGAAGGGGTTCCAGGAGGCAGTGAGGACCAGCATCACTTTTCCCCGCTGCGACCTTTGCTGTGGCAGCAAAAGCTGGACGTTTGTCTTTTTTGCTCCGGAGGCTGCCGAGAGTGAAAACAGGTGCTTTTGAGGATGGAGTCCGCAGGAAAGCAGAGGGGGCCAAATTGTCTGGGGCATTTGAAGGGGTTCCCCGAGGCAGTGAGGACCAGCATCACTTTTCCCCGCTGGCACCTTTGCTGTGGCAGCAAAAGCTGGACGTTTGTCTTTTGTGCTCCAAACACCGACGAAAGCAAAAACAGGTGTTTTTGAGGATGGAGTCCTCAGGAAAGCAGAGAGGGCCAAATTGTCTGGGGCATTTGAAGGGGTTCCAGGAGGCAGTGAGGACCAGCATCACTTTTCCCCGCTGCCACCTTTGCTGTGGCAGCAAAAGCTGGACGTTTGTCTTTTTTTCTCATGAGGTTGCCGAGAGAGAAAACAGGTGCTTTTGAGGATGGAGTCTGCAGGAAAGCAGAGAGGGCCAAATTGTCTGGGGCATTTGAAGGGGTTCCAGGAGGCAGTGAGGATCAGCATCACTTTTCCCCGCTGGCACCTTTGCTGTGGCAGCAAAAGCTGGACGTTTGTCTTTTTTGCTCCAAATACCGCCGAAAGCAAAAACAGGTGCTTTTGAGGATGGAGTGCGCAGGAAAGCAGAGAGGGCCAAATTGTCTGGGGCATTTGAAGGGGTTCCAGGAGGCAGTGAGGACCAGCATCACTTTTCCCCGCTGCCACCTTTGCTGTGGCAGCAAAAGCTGGACGTTTGTCTTTTTTGGTCCTGAGGCTGCCAAGAGTGAAAACAGGTGCTTTTGAGGATGGAGTCCGCAGGAAAGCAGAGAGGGCCAAATTGTCTGGGGCATTTGAAGGGGTTCCAGGAGGCAGTGAGGACCAGCATCACTTTTCCCCGCTGGCACCTTTGCTATGGCACCAAAAGATGGACGTTTGTCTTTTTTCCTCCAAACACCGCCGAAAGCAAAAACAGGTGTTTTTGAGGATGGAGTCCGCAGGAAAGCAGAGAGGGCCAAATTGTCTGGGGCATTTGAAGGGGTTCCAGGAGGCAGTGAGGACCAGCATCACTTTTCCCCGCTGGCACCTTTGCTGTGGCAGCAAAAGCTGGACGTTTGTCTTTTTTGGTCCTGAGGCTGCCGAGAGTGAAAACAGGTGCTTTTGATGATACAGTCTACAGGAAAGCAGAGAGGGCCAAATTGTCTGGGGCATTTGAAGGGGTTCCAGGAGGCAGTGAGGACCAGCATCACTTTTCCCCGCTGGCACCTTTGCTGTGGCAGCAAAAGCTGGACATTTGTCGTTTTGCTCCAGAGGCTACCGAGAGTGAAAACAGGTGCTTTTGAGGATAGAGTCCGCAGGAAAGCAGAGAGGGCCAAATTGTCTGGGGCATTTGAAGGGGTTCCAGGAGGCAGTGAGGACCAGCATCACTTTTCCCCGCTGGCACCTTTGCTGTGGCAGCAAAAGCTGGACGTTTGTCTTTTTTGCTCCTGAGGCTGCCGAGAGTGAAAACAGGTGCTTTTGAGGATGGAGTCCGCAGGAAAGCAGAGGGGGCCAAATTGTCTGGGGCATTTGAAGGGGTTCCAGGAGGCAGTGAGGACCAGCATCACTTTTCCCCGCTGGCACATTTGCTGTGGCAGCAAAAGCTGGACGTTTTTCTTTTGTGCTCTAAACACCGCCGGAAGCGAAAACAGGTGCTTTTGAGGATGGAGTGCGCAGGAAAGCAGAGAGGGCCAAATTGTCTGGGGCATTTGAAGGGGTTCCAGGAGGCAGTGAGGACCAGCATCACTTTTCCCCGCTGCCACCTTTGCTGTGGCAGCAAAAGCTGGACGTTTGTCTTTTTTGCTCCAGAGGCTGCCGAGAGTGAAAACAGGTGCTTTTGATGATACAGTCTACAGGGAAGCAGAGAGGGCCAAATTGTCTGGGGCATTTGAAGGGGTTCCAGGAGGCAGTGAGGACCAGCATCACTTTTCCCCGCTGGCACCTTTGCTGTGGCAGCAAAAGCTGGACGTTTGTCTTTTTTGCTCCGGAGGCTGCCGAGAGTGAAAACAGGTGCTTTTGATGATACATTCTAAAGGAAAGCAGAGAGGGCCAAATTGTCTGGGGCATTTGAAGGGGTTCCAGGAGGCAGTGAGGACCAGCATCACTTTTCCCCGCTGCCACCTTTGCTGTGGCAGCAAAAGCTGGACGTTTGTCTTTTTTCCTCCTGAGGCTGCCGAGAGAGAAAACAGGTGCTTTTGAGGATAGAGTCCGCAGGAAAGCAGAGAGGGCAAAATTGTCTGGGGCATTTGAAGGGGTTCCAGGAGGCAGTGAGGACCAGCATCACTTTTCCCCGCTGCGACCTTTGCTGTGGCAGCAAAAGCTGGACGTTTGTCTTTTTTGCTCCGGAGGCTGCCGAGAGTGAAAACAGGTGCTTTTGAGGATGGAGTCCGCAGGAAAGCAGAGAGGGCCAAATTGTCTGGGGCATTTGAAGGGGTTCCAGGAGGCAGTGAGGACCAGCATCACTTTTCCCCGCTGGCACCTTTGCTGTGGCAGCAAAAGCTGGACGTTTTTCTTTTGTGCTCTAAACACCGCCGGAAGCGAAAACAGGTGCTTTTGAGGATGGAGTCCGCAGGAAAGCAGAGAGGGCCAAATTGTCTGGGGCATTTGAAGGGGTTCCAGGAGGCAGTGAGGACCAGCATCACTTTTCCCCGCTGCCACCTTTGCTGTGGCAGCAAAAGCTGGACGTTTGTTTTTTTTGCTCTGGAGGCTGCCGAGAGTGAAAACAGGTGCTTTTGATGATACATTCTACAGGAAAGCAGAGAGGGCCAAATTGTCTGGGGCATTTGAAGGGGTTCCAGGAGGCAGTGAGGACCAGCATCACTTTTCCCCGCTGCCACCTTTGCTGTGGCAGCAAAAGCTGGACGTTTGTCTTTTTTGGTCCTGAGGCTGCCGAGAGTGAAAACAGGTGCTTTTGATGATACAGTCTACAGGAAAGCAGAGAGGGCCAAATTGTCTGGGGCATTTGAAGGGGTTCCAGGAGGCAGTGAGGACCAGCATCACTTTTCCCCGCTGGCACCTTTGCTGTGGCAGCAAAAGCTGGACGTTTGTCTTTTTTGGTCCTGAGGCTGCCGAGAGTGAAAACAGGTGCTTTTGAGGATGGAGTCCGCAGGAAAGCAGAGGGGGCCAAATTGTCTGGGGCATTTGAAGGGGTTCCCCGAGGCAGTGAGGACCAGCATCACTTTTCCCCGCTGCCACCTTTGCTGTGGCAGCAAAAGCTGGACGTTTGTCTTTTGTGCTCCAAACACCGCCGAAAGCAAAAACAGGTGTTTTTGAGGATGGAGTCCGCAGGAAAGCAGAGAGGGCCAAATTGTCTGGGGCATTTGAAGGGGTTCCAGGAGGCAGTGAGGACCAGCATCACTTTTCCCTGCTGCCACCTTTGCTGTGGCAGCAAAAGCTGGACGTTTGTCTTTTTTTCTCATGAGGTTGCCGAGAGAGAAAACATGTGCTTTTGAGGATGGAGTCCGCAGGAAAGCAGAGAGGGCCAAATTGTCTGGGGCATTTGAAGGGGTTCCAGGAGGCAGTGAGGATCAGCATCACTTTTCCCCGCTGGCACCTTTGCTGTGGCAGCAAAAGCTGGACGTTTGTCTTTTTTGCTCCAAATACCGCCGAAAGCAAAAACAGGTGCTTTTGAGGATGGAGTGCGCAGGAAAGCAGAGAGGACCAAATTGTCTGGGGCATTTGAAGGGGTTCCAGGAGGCAGTGAGGACCAGCATCACTTTTCCCCGCTGCCACCTTTGCTGTGGCAGCAAAAGCTGGACGTTTGTCTTTTTTGCTCCTGAGGCTGCCAAGAGTGAAAACAGGTGCTTTTGAGGATGGAGTCCGCAGGAAAGCAGAGAGGGCCAAATTGTCTGGGGCATTTGAAGGGGTTCCAGGAGGCAGTGAGGACCAGCATCACTTTTCCCCGCTGGCACCTTTGCTATGGCACCAAAAGATGGACGTTTGTCTTTTTTCCTCCAAACATCGCCGAAAGCAAAAACAGGTGTTTTTGAGGATGGAGTCCGCAGGAAAGCAGAGAGGGCCAAATTGTCTGGGGCATTTGAAGGGGTTCCAGGAGGCAGTGAGGACCAGCATCACTTTTCCCCGCTGGCACCTTTGCTGTGGCAGCAAAAGCTGGACGTTTTTCTTTTGTGCTCTAAACACCGCCGGAAGCGAAAACAGGTGCTTTTGAGGATGGAGTCCGCAGGAAAGCAGAGAGGGCCAAATTGTCTGGGGCATTTGAAGGGGTTCCAGGAGGCAGTGAGGACCAGCATCACTTTTCCCCGCTGGCACCTTTGCTGTGGCAGCAAAAGCTGGACGTTTGTCTTTTTTGCTCCTGAGGCTGCCGAGAGTGAAAACAGGTGCTTTTGAGGATGGAGTCCACAGGAAAGCAGAGAGGGCCAAATTGTCTGGGGCATTTGAAGGGGTTCCAGGAGGCAGTGAGGACCAGCATCACTTTTCCCCACTGGCACCTTTGCTGTGGCAGCAAAAGCTGGACGTTTGTCTTTTTTGGTCCTGAGGCTGCCGAGAGTGAAAACAGGTGCTTTTGATGATACAGTCTACAGGAAAGCAGAGAGGGCCAAATTGTCTGGGGCATTTGAAGGGGTTCCAGGAGGCAGTGAGGACCAGCATCACTTTTCCCCGCTGGCACCTTTGCTGTGGCAGCAAAAGCTGGACGTTTGTCTTTTTTGGTCCTGAGGCTGCCGAGAGTGAAAACAGGTGCTTTTGAGGATAGAGTCCGCAGGAAAGCAAAGAGGGCCAAATTGTCTGGGGCATTTGAAGGGGTTCCAGGAGGCAGTGAGGACCAGCATCACTTTTCCCCGCTGGCACCTTTGCTGTGGCAGCAAAAGCTGGACGTTTGTCTTTTTTGCTCCTGAGGCTGCCGAGTGTGAAAACAGGTGCTTTTGAGGATGGAGTCCGCAGGAAAGCAGAGGGGGCCAAATTGTCTGGGGCATTTGAAGGGGTTCCCCGAGGCAGTGAGGACCAGCATCACTTTTCCCCGCTGCCACCTTTGCTGTGGCAGCAAAAGCTGGACGTTTGTCTTTTTTTATCATGAGGTTGCCGAGAGAGAAAACATGTGCTTTTGAGGATGGAGTCCGCAGGAAAGCAGAGAGGGCCAAATTGTCTGGGGCATTTGAAGGGGTTCCAGGAGGCAGTGAGGATCAGCATCACTTTTCCCCGCTGGCACCTTTGCTGTGGCAGCAAAAGCTGGACGTTTGTCTTTTTTGCTCCAAATACCGCCGAAAGCAAAAACAGGTGCTTTTGAGGATGGAGTGCGCAGGAAAGCAGAGAGGGCCAAATTGTCTGGGGCATTTGAAGGGGTTCCCCGAGGCAGTGAGGACCAGCATCACTTTTCCCCGCTGCCACCTTTGCTGTGGCAGCAAAAGCTGGACGTTTGTCTTTTGTGCTCCAAACACCGACGAAAGCAAAAACAGGTGTTTTTGAGGATGGAGTCCGCAGGAAAGCAGAGAGGGCCAAATTGTCTGGGGCATTTGAAGGGGTTCCAGGAGGCAGTGAGGACCAGCATCACTTTTCCCTGCTGCCACCTTTGCTGTGGCAGCAAAAGCTGGACGTTTGTCTTTTTTTCTCATGAGGTTGCCGAGAGAGAAAACATGTGCTTTTGAGGATGGAGTCCGCAGGAAAGCAGAGAGGGCCAAATTGTCTGGGGCATTTGAAGGGGTTCCAGGAGGCAGTGAGGATCAGCATCACTTTTCCCCGCTGGCACCTTTGCTGTGGCAGCAAAAGCTGGACGTTTGTCTTTTTTGCTCCAAATACCGCCGAAAGCAAAAACAGGTGCTTTTGAGGATGGAGTGCGCAGGAAAGCAGAGAGGGCCAAATTGTCTGGGGCATTTGAAGGGGTTCCAGGAGGCAGTGAGGACCAGCATCACTTTTCCCCGCTGCCACCTTTGCTGTGGCAGCAAAAGCTGGACGTTTGTCTTTTTTGCTCCTGAGGCTGCCAAGAGTGAAAACAGGTGCTTTTGAGGATGGAGTCCGCAGGAAAGCAGAGAGGGCCAAATTGTCTGGGGCATTTGAAGGGGTTCCAGGAGGCAGTGAGGACCAGCATCACTTTTCCCCGCTGGCACCTTTGCTATGGAACCAAAAGATGGACGTTTGTCTTTTTTCCTCCAAACACCGCCGAAAGCAAAAACAGGTGTTTTTGAGGATGGAGTCCGCAGGAAAGCAGAGAGGGCCAAATTGTCTGGGGCATTTGAAGGGGTTCCAGGAGGCAGTGAGGACCAGCATCACTTTTCCCCGCTGGCACCTTTGCTGTGGCAGCAAAAGCTGGACGTTTTTCTTTTGTGCTCTAAACACCGCCGGAAGCGAAAACAGGTGCTTTTGAGGATGGAGTCCGCAGGAAAGCAGAGAGGGCCAAATTGTCTGGGGCATTTGAAGGGGTTCCAGGAGGCAGTGAGGACCAGCATCACTTTTCCCCGCTGGCACCTTTGCTGTGGCAGCAAAAGCTGGACGTTTGTCTTTTTTGCTCCTGAGGCTGCCGAGAGTGAAAACAGGTGCTTTTGAGGATGGAGTCCGCAGGAAAGCAGAGAGGGCCAAATTGTCTGGGGCATTTGAAGGGGTTCCAGGAGGCAGTGAGGACCAGCATCACTTTTCCCCACTGGCACCTTTGCTGTGGCAGCAAAAGCTGGACGTTTGTCTTTTTTGGTCCTGAGGCTGCCGAGAGTGAAAACAGCTGCTTTTGATGATACAGTCTACAGGAAAGCAGAGAGGGCCAAATTGTCTGGGGCATTTGAAGGGGTTCCAGGAGGCAGTGAGGACCAGCATCACTTTTCCCCGCTGGCACCTTTGCTGTGGCAGCAAAAGCTGGACGTTTGTCGTTTTTCCTCCAGAGGCTGCCGAGAGTGAAAACAGGTGCTTTTGAGGATGGAGTCCGCAGGAAAGCAGAGAGGGCCAAATTGTCTGGGGCATTTGAAGGGGTTCCAGGAGGCAGTGAGGACCAGCATCACTTTTCCCCGCTGCCACCTTTGCTGTGGCAGCAAAAGCTGGACGTTTGTCTTTTTTGCTCCTGAGGCTGCCGAGAGTGAAAACAGGTGCTTTTGATGATACAGTCTACAGGAAAGCAGAGAGGGCCAAATTGTCTGGGGCATTTGAAGGGGTTCCAGGAGGCAGTGAGGACCAGCATCACTTTTCCCCGCTGGCACCTTTGCTGTGGCAGCAAAAGCTGGACGTTTGTCGTTTTTCCTCCAGAGGCTGCCGAGAGTGAAAACAGGTGCTTTTGAGGATAGAGTCCGCAGGAAAGCAAAGAGGGCCAAATTGTCTGGGGCATTTGAAGGGGTTCCAGGAGGCAGTGAGGACCAGCATCACTTTTCCCCGCTGGCACCTTTGCTGTGGCAGCAAAAGCTGGACGTTTGTCTTTTTTGCTCCGGAGGCTGCCGAGAGTGAAAACAGGTGCTTTTGAGGATGGAGTCCGCAGGAAAGCAGAGGGGGCCAAATTGTCTGGGGCATTTGAAGGGGTTCCAGGAGGCAGTGAGGACCAGCATCACTTTTCCCCGCTGGCACCTTTGCTGTGGCAGCAAAAGCTGGACGTTTGTCTTTTTTGCTCTAAACACCGCCGAAAGCAAAAACAGGTGTTTTTGAGGATGGAGTCCGCAGGAAAGCAGAGAGGGCCAAATTGTCTGGGGCATTTGAAGGGGTTCCAGGAGGCAGTGAGGACCAGCATCACTTTTCCCCGCTGGCACCTTTGCTGTGGCAGCAAAAGCTGGACGTTTTTCTTTTGTGCTCTAAACACCGCCGGAAGCGAAAACAGGTGCTTTTGAGGATGGAGCCCGCAGGAAAGCAGAGAGGGCCAAATTGTCTGGGGCATTTGAAGGGGTTCCAGGAGGCAGTGAGGACCAGCATCACTTTTCCCCGCTACCACCTTTGCTGTGGCAGCAAAAGCTGGATGTTTGTCTTTTTTGGTCCTGAGGCTGCCGAGAGTGAAAACAGGTGCTTTTGATGATACAGTCTACAGGGAAGCAGAGAGGGCCAAATTGTCTGGGGCATTTGAAGGGGTTCCAGGAGGCAGTGAGGACCAGCATCACTTTCCCCGCTGCCACCTTTGCTGTGGCAGCAAAAGCTAGACGTTTGTCGTTTTTGCTCCTGAGGCTGCCGAGAGTGAAAACAGGTGCTTTTGATGATACATTCTACAGGAAAGCAGAGAGGGCCAAATTGTCTGGGGCATTTGAAGGGGTTCCAGGAGGCAGTGAGGACCAGCATCACTTTTCCCCGCTGGCACCTTTGCTGTGGCAGCAAAAGCTGGACGTTTGTCTTTTTTGCTCCTGAGGCTGCCGAGAGTGAAAACAGGTGCTTTTGAGGATAGAGTCCGCAGGAAAGCAGAGAGGGCCAAATTGTCTGGGGCATTTGAAGGGGTTCCAGGAGGCAGTGAGGACCAGCATCACTTTTCCCCGCTGGCACCTTTGCTGTGGCAGCAAAAGCTGGACGTTTGTCTTTTTTGCTCCTGAGGCTGCCGAGAGTGAAAACAGGTGCTTTTGAGGATGGAGTCCGCAGGAAAGCAGAGGGGGCCAAATTGTCCTTGGCATTTGAAGGGGTTCCCCGAGGCAGTGAGGACCAGCATCACTTTTCCCCGCTGGCACCTTTGCTGTGGCAGCAAAAGCTGGACGTTTGTCTTTTGTGCTCCAAACACCGCCGAAAGCAAAAACAGGTGTTTTTGAGGATGGAGTCCGCAGGAAAGCAGAGAGGGCCAAATTGTCTGGGGCATTTGAAGGGGTTCCAGGAGGCAGTGAGGACCAGCATCACTTTTCCCCGCTGCCACCTTTGCTGTGGCAGCAAAAGCTGGACGTTTGTCTTTTTTGCTCCTGAGGCTGCCAAGAGTGAAAACAGGTGCTTTTGAGGATGGAGTCCGCAGGAAAGCAGAGAGGGCCAAATTGTCTGGGGCATTTGAAGGGGTTCCAGGAGGCAGTGAGGATCAGCATCACTTTTCCCCGCTGGCACCTTTGCTGTGGCAGCAAAAGCTGGACGTTTGTCTTTTGTGCTCCAAACACCGCCGAAAGCAAAAACAGGTGTTTTTGAGGATGGAGTCCGCAGGAAAGCAGAGAGGGCCAAATTGTCTGGGGCATTTGAAGGGGTTCCAGGAGGCAGTGAGGACCAGCATCACTTTTCCCCGCTGCCACCTTTGCTGTGGCAGCAAAAGCTGGACGTTTGTCTTTTTTGCTCCTGAGGCTGCCAAGAGTGAAAACAGGTGCTTTTGAGGATGGAGTCCGCAGGAAAGCAGAGAGGGCCAAATTGTCTGGGGCATTTGAAGGGGTTCCAGGAGGCAGTGAGGACCAGCATCACTTTTCCCCGCTGGCACCTTTGCTATGGCACCAAAAGCTGGACGTTTGTCTTTTTTCCTCCAAACACCGCCGAGAGTGAAAACAGGTGCTTTTGAGGATGGAGTCCACAGGAAAGCAGAGAGGGCCAAATTGTCTGGGGCATTTGAAGGGGTTCCAGGAGGCAGTGAGGACCAGCATCACTTTTCCCCGCTGGCACCTTTGCTGTGGCAGCAAAAGCTGGACGTTTGTCTTTTTTGCTCCGGAGGCTGCCGAGAGTGAAAACAGGTGCTTTTGAGGATGGAGTCCGCAGGAAAGCAGAGGGGGCCAAATTGTCTGGGGCATTTCAAGGGGTTCCAGGAGGCAGTGAGGACCAGCATCACTTTTCCCTGCTGGCACCTTTGCTGTGGCAGCAAAAGCTGGACGTTTGTCTTTTTTGCTCCAAACACCGCCGAAAGCAAAAACAGGTGTTTTTGAGGATGGAGTCCGCAGGAAAGCAGAGAGGGCCAAATTGTCTGGGGCATTTGAAGGGGTTCCATGAGGCAGTGAGGACCAGCATCACTTTTCCCCGCTGGCACCTTTGCTGTGGCAGCAAAAGCTGGACGTTTTTCTTTTGTGCTCTAAACACCGCCGAAAGCGAAAACAGGTGCTTTTGAGGATGGAGTCCGCAGGAAAGCAGAGAGGGCCAAATTGTCTGGGGCATTTGAAGGGGTTCCAGGAGGCAGTGAGGACCAGCATCACTTTTCCCCGCTGCCACCTTTGCTGTGGCAGCAAAAGCTAGACGTTTGTCGTTTTTGCTCCTGAGGCTGCCGAGAGTGAAAACAGGTGCTTTTGATGATACATTCTACAGGAAAGCAGAGAGGGCCAAATTGTCTGGGGCATTTGAAGGGGTTCCAGGAGGCAGTGAGGACCAGCATCACTTTTCCCCGCTGCGACCTTTGCTGTGGCAGCAAAAGCTGGACGTTTGTCTTTTTTGCTCCTGAGGCTGCCGAGAGTGAAAACAGGTGCTTTTGAGGATAGAGTCCGCAGGAAAGCAGAGAGGGCCAAATTGTCTGGGGCATTTGAAGGGGTTCCAGGAGGCAGTGAGGACCAGCATCACTTTTCCCCGCTGGCACCTTTGCTGTGGCAGCAAAAGCTGGACGTTTGTCTTTTTTGCTCCTGAGGCTGCCGAGAGTGAAAACAGGTGCTTTTGAGGATGGAGTCCGCAGGAAAGCAGAGGGGGCCAAATTGTCCTTGGCATTTGAAGGGGTTCCCCGAGGCAGTGAGGACCAGCATCACTTTTCCCCGCTGGCACCTTTGCTGTGGCAGCAAAAGCTGGACGTTTGTCTTTTGTGCTCCAAACACCGCCGAAAGCAAAAAAAGGTGTTTTTGAGGATGGAGTCCGCAGGAAAGCAGAGAGGGCCAAATTGTCTGGGGCATTTGAAGGGGTTCCAGGAGGCAGTCAGGACCAGCATCACTTTTCCCCGCTGCCACCTTTGCTGTGGCAGCAAAAGCTGGACGTTTGTCTTTTTTTCTCATGAGGTTTCCGAGAGAGAAAACAGGTGCTTTTGAGGATGGAGTCCGCAGGAAAGCAGAGAGGGCCAAATTGTCTGGGGCATTTGAAGGGGTTCCAGGAGGCAGTGAGGATCAGCATCACTTTTCCCCGCTGGCACCTTTGCTGTGGCAGCAAAAGCTGGACGTTTGTCTTTTGTGCTCCAAACACCGCCGAAAGCAAAAACAGGTGTTTTTGAGGATGGAGTCCGCAGGAAAGCAGAGAGGGCCAAATTGTCTGGGGCATTTGAAGGGGTTCCAGGAGGCAGTGAGGACCAGCATCACTTTTCCCCGCTGGCACCTTTGCTGTGGCAGCAAAAGCTGGACGTTTGTCTTTTTGTCTCATGAGGTTGCCGAGAGAGAAAACAGGTGCTTTTGAGGATGGAGTCCGCAGGAAAGCAGAGAGGGCCAAATTGTCTGGGGCATTTGAAGGGGTTCCAGGAAGCAGTGAGGATCAGCATCACTTTTCCCCGCTGGCACCTTTGCTGTGGCAGCAAAAGCTGGACGTTTGTCTTTTTTGCTCCAAATACCGCCGAAAGCAAAACCAGGTGCTTTTGAGGATGGAGTGCGCAGGAAAGCAGAGAGGGCCAAATTGTCTGGGGCATTTGAAGGGGTTCCAGGAGGCAGTGAGGACCAGCATCACTTTTCCCCGCTGCCACCTTTGCTGTGGCAGCAAAAGCTGGACGTTTGTCTTTTTTGCTCCTGAGGCTGCCAAGAGTGAAAACAGGTGCTTTTGAGGATGGAGTCCGCAGGAAAGCAGAGAGGGCCAAATTGTCTGGGGCATTTGAAGGGGTTCCAGGAGGCAGTGAGGACCAGCATCACTTTTCCCCGCTGGCACCTTTGCTATGGCACCAAAAGATGGACGTTTGTCTTTTTTCCTCCAAACACCGCCGAGAGTGAAAACAGGTGCTTTTGAGGATGGAGTCCACAGGAAAGCAGAGAGGGCCAAATTGTCTGGGGCATTTGAAGGGGTTCCAGGAGGCAGTGAGGACCAGCATCACTTTTCCCCGCTGGCACCTTTGCTGTGGCAGCAAAAGCTGGACGTTTGTCTTTTTTGCTCCGGAGGCTGCCGAGAGTGAAAACAGGTGCTTTTGAGGATGGAGTCCGCAGGAAAGCAGAGGGGGCCAAATTGTCTGGG